>NC_089754.1:38117270-38417270 GCF_040412425.1 Macrobrachium rosenbergii | reverse complement strand
TATTTATTCTATCTTCATCCAAATGCAAATCATTAATGACCTTTTAGGCTGTTCCAACAATAGTCCATTCATTCTATTTTTTGAAAAGATCGTTTGAAATAATGACGCAACTCTTCTGCCCAGGATCCATACAGGATCCTGCTTCTGCCTAAAGATCTCATGCCGTTATTTCCAAGATCTCTCTCTCTCTCTCTCTCTCTCTCTCTCTCTCTCTCTCTCTCTCTCTCTCTCTCTCTCTGTATAAAGACCTTAATCATACACTTGGAGCCGGAGGAGGGGAGACGGGAGCAGGTGTCATTAACAGAAGAAGAAGAGAAGATAAGCAGAGACATGGGGTGGCGGAAAGGAGGGAAGAAGTAGGGTAGGTCTGGATGCCAGTGGCGGGGAGAAGGGGGGAAGAGAGACGGTCAGTCTGTTGGTGTGGGAAACGAAAAGAAAGAAAGAAAGCCGGTGGAAGGAAACAAGGAAGAAAGAGGAGTTGCGACGTGAGAGACAGGAAAAGGATGAGGGGGAATAGAAAACGGGAAGTGGTGCATGGGATACTATGATAATCCAGATCATGGCTACTGCTATAATACTGCTGGTATTATTACCACTATCACACGAATGCCATTACTATTCATGAAAATAACAAGTAAAGAGGCTAACAAAAAAAAACATATATAATGATAATAATAAAACACTATAATGATATTGTTTATAGCATCAGCTGTAGCAGTAGGTGGTCAATGTCACTATTTATCGTTGTTTATAAAGAAACACTTATCAAATATAATTGATTTTTGTAATTTATATATATATATATATATATATATATATATATATATATATATATATATATATATATATATATATACAGTATATATATAAATATATATATTATATATATACAGTATATATATCAAGGTATATAGGCGAATTAATGTTCATGAATTTTTTTATATAATTTTCGTCACAGGTCAGCCAGAACCTGCCAAGGTTTTTCATGTCATGTAATAATTGTGAAGTTAAAAAAAGATATAAAATATAGGAGAAGACGCAGGTAAAACTGTAATATGGCAAATAAAAATAGACTGATTTGACAATACCTACTTGGTGCTGATGTCACAAAATTGATTTTGAAAAGTTCAAACCGAAGATAAACCTTTCGCTGATTATATATATAAAATTTTTTTATCTTTGGTGACATGATGAGTTCTATTAGGCAACAGATTATAACAACGGAAGAAGGTTGAATATAATACTAAGGCTCAGAAAAAAAAAAATAAGAGGAGAGACGAAGTTAGGGAAGAGGGGTGACGTAGGCTTTGGTGAGAACTTTCCCACCACTTGAACCCTCCCTTCGTTCACGTCACCTGTTTCTTCTTATCATTTCCCTTCGCTTTCTTCTGCTTTTTACTTACGATTCACACCATCAAGTTGAAATGCATCCTGTCACGACCTTTGGTGATGCAATTCTTTTTTATTTTCGCTTGGTCTAGGCGTTTGCATGTACGTTGGGTTTCATGAGTCTAAAGCACTTGCGCACTTCGCTCTTTACGCCTGTTTCGTGCTTGTCGTCAAATCGTACTAAGTGTTTGGTTTTAAATAGTTTATTTTCGTCCGTCAATTGCGTGGAAAAAATAAGTTGCTTTAATATCAACTGTCAATATATTATAAGAGTTGTGCTTAAACTTTGTCCTTATTAAATGTTCGTATATATGCTAATATATTTAAATCACAAATCTTTGTTTATTAATACATTATTCACAACAATAATTCTTTTCTTGTCAAACTAAATTTAATGAATTTGCAATCAACGAACAGCACAGTCAGTCATGACGAAACTCTTGTGCTCTATCATTATTTGAGTTCGCAAAAGTTAAAAGCTCACTATTTGTGGAAATCCTGATTGCTCAATGGACAACTTCGGGTTCTGGCGTTTTAAGGGAGTTAAACATTGTTTAACTTCCTACACTGCTCCTCCGGAAGTTTGGTCTAGGGCTTCGGCGCAACTTGAAATTTAAGACAGGCGTTAAGAGACAATGGCGAATCAAGAGTATTGGTTCTAGACCTATAAGTTTGGAACGGAGAATTATCATCATTATCGAACATTAGGGTCTTACTTATAAAAGGGAAACAGAAAAATACCATAGAAAATTAGAATCTTAGCGGTGAGAACAATGCGCATAACTCTAGTCACAATCGGCATGTGTATTGTTCGGTTTCCTTCGAAGAGTTGGATAACCCCAGACCAGTCCCCCAAAAGCCAGTCCCGCCCCCACAAACAGGAGCTACGAATTTTCTCACACTCCTGACCTATCTGTCTTCCCATCCCACGATCCCTTCACCTCTCTCTCTCCTCTCTCTCTCTCTCTCTCTCTCTCTCTCTCTCTCTCTCTCTCTCTCTCTCACTGGTCAATAATTATATATTTACGCATTTGTGTCGTTTTAAGTACATAGTAACTCTAAAGAATCTACGGCTTAATTACGGTTAATTTCAATTCGTATTTATTAATTCTGCAAATTTTGTAAATGGTATAAACTACTTTAATTAAACATTTTCTTGTTTCACGTTTTGATACACCAACAAAATCAATAGTACCAATCTATCTTCAACGGCTTTACAAGCTCTGTTCTGTAGAATTTATAACCAACAAAATAAAACACTTTCTTGCTTACTTGAAACTGGAAAAGGGCCATTTTAAACATTTATTCTTCATCTTTACACAATACCATAGTTATAATAAACATAAACCTATTGTCCTAAGTCTGTTGCTATAAATCACTGTTTCCTCCAACAGCCAGCGAGACACAGCAAACTGGAGAAAGCTGATATACTGGAAATGACCGTGAAGCACTTGCAGGCAGTGCAGAGACAGCAGTTGGCTCTGGCAGTTGCCCACGACCCTGCTGTCCTCACCAAGTTTCGGGGAGGGTTCGCCGAATGTGCTCAGGAAGTTACAAGGTAAAGGACAACTGGTTCAACATGAAAATTTCATTCTTTATCAGAGTTTCATTCTTATTGAGCTTTTGATTAATAATACATAGTATAGTATTAAGAGTAAAATAAAACAAGTACCTGAAGGAAGAACACAAGTAAATAGCTGCAGGTAAACGGAGTAAAGTGTTTGAAATATTTGTAGCTGACCCTTACTAAAACAATGGTCTCTCTTTATCATGAGTATCTATTATGCATCATCTAAACCGAATGTTGTTATTTATATATAGAGTGCCATAAAGGATTGCCCCTAAGAATTATTCATTTTTCAGATATGTATCAAGAATAGAAGGAGTAGACGCCGGTGTTCGACAGCGCCTTCTGCAGCACCTGGGCCAGTGTGTGTCTGGTCTTTCAGCTATGACGCCGTTGTCGTTTACTGCCATGGCAGGGCTCCCATTGCCACTGGCCCACCTACAAGGAACAGCTATACCACAGGCCCCACCTCCACAACTACAACAGAGTCCGGGAGACGTCAACAACAACCAAGCACGTCTCCTCCATGGTCTAGTGGCAGCTAGGCTTGCTGCTGCCGGAGACACAGCAGGGGCTGCCCTACTTCTCCATGGAGGATTGTCCTTGCTGGCTAGAGCTGGACCTCATGGGACTGCTCAGCCTAACGCTCAGCAAGCGCCTCCACCAGTGTCTTCTCAAGGACCACACACAGCTCCTCCACCTCAACAAACAGCTATTCAGCCACCACAGGGGCTGCAGCATTCTTTGACTAAAATTAACGAAGGTGCCTCTTCTTCTGGGGAACGTCCCTTAAGGCCCTCGGCCTTCACCGCCGTTAGAAGAGCTTCTTCGCCACCCAGAGCACAATTAGAGCCTCATATCCGCCCACAGGAGTCTTTACCAAGTACCCAGATGCAAACGATCATAGCACCAACAGCTCGAAGAATTTTCACAGTGCCAGATCATAAACAAGAGACTGTGATCAGTGCACAAGTTGCAGTACAACCTGTAAATCTAACACTTCAGTCAGCTGGGTCTCATGAGGGAGACATAAGAACACCAATAGATTTTTCTTTCAAGAAAAGACAGCTTGAGAGACCCACTCCAACCCATCCAACAATATCCATTCCTACCCCAAAACACCCAACGACATCACAGGTTTTTCCTGCGCACATTGGTCAAAAAGACTCCCTTTTACAACATCCGTCGTCCACGCATGTGGGTGTTACAAACCCTGCTCTCACTCAGACAACTTCTACACATTGTACAGTTCCTCATACAGTGCCAACATCCTCCCAGTCCATTGCTACGGAACCAGCAGCAACTAATCTGTCTCTGACAACTCCCCATCACTCTCATCCATATCATACTTCTCTTTCATCCGTCCTTTCTATGCCATCACCAACCGTTACATTGCCTGACCAGTATGAATCCACTAATACTTCAGCCTTAGATAAACCTCGTGAAAAAAGGCCCCTTGAAGACCCTGAAAGTTCAAACCCTCCCTCAAAAATATCGAAGACTGACAAGCCCTCTCATGGACTAATACCGGCTCCTCTGCCCTTGAAAATGACACCCCCAGACACTCCAACAGCCCCCTTAGTGCCTTCTGCAGTAATACCACATAGAATGTCTCCACCTCCGATTACTCCATTGCCCCTGAGCGAGTCATCACCACAACAGGAGATCAACCAGCCGGGACCATCTCCAAAAAAGACACCTCCTCCTCCATCTCCCCACCCGTCGGGGTCATCGCCGCCGATTGGGGCAACGACACCAAAGAAAGAGGTCACTTCAGAAGACAATGCTTCCCCAGACCGGCCTTCCACTTCGGCACCTCAAGAAGACAAAGACATGTGGAGACCCTGGTGATGGAACTGCAGCTTCGCTTTATAGTGGTCCAGTTGCCAAGAGTTTTCTTGGCTGTTCTACAGCTGTCAAATGTTCGTTTGTGCCAAAACCGGTGTTGAACTAATGTTCTAAAAGTGTAGACCTACAAACCAGTGATCAGTGCCAAAATCCTACAAGTGTAAAATTTTCCCGGTGAGGACATAATTTACAATTGTGATACTGTTGGCCTTGTTCATTATAAAAGATGAATATTTGACTACTAGTGCTCAGAATAAGATATATTTTTATGCTGTTCTGTTTAATTGGTAAAGTAATCGTTTAACTAGACTGTTGGAAAACTCATATCATTACAGTATGTTTACCAGTACCCACTCCATATTCTCAGTAGTGTTGCTTATACGAAAAACCCTTATAGATATTAGTTGACACATAGTATTTCTATAACACTAATGCAAGTTTATGTATATATCGAAAATTAAGCATAAGCCGTCTCGGTAGGTTGGCCTGAGTTCATAGGCTCACACCAGGAATCTTACTCATTTACGCATACATTTCCGTCATTTACGGGACGCCATCGTGTCAGGGCCTTTTCTGGCATAAGGCCAGGTCATCACCAGCTTTGCCTTGCAAGATTGTCTTACAAATTCCATGTTATCCTTAATGAGCCAGTTTGAAATACATTAATGACCTTATATAATTTCGCGGTCATGCTTCGTGGAAGGCGAGTGTGGATTCTTCATTAAGAATTATTTATGAAAAATTAAATGTATTTGTCATTGATATTTTAATACCACCATTCAGTTCAATTCAGAGATATATCTAAACAGCTGAAAGTTGTTGTAACGTTGCTTTCTACTTTAATTTAAATATCTCATCTTCCATATACTTTCCATTCTGAATAATATTTATTATATTTAGCTCGTACGTAGATTTGTGCCATATGAAGAACTTCCTAATATTTTTTGTCTTTCTCCCAAAGCAAGAGGGTCCGACCCCTTCAGCAACTCTTTTTACTTCCTCCACTTTCACCCACTGTTCCCTCTTCCTTCTAAGGCTTCAAAATTCTTCCCACATTCTACTGATCTTCCTCGTCACCAAACCAAAAGTCTAATTTTGTATTTATTAAGTTCAGTAACAGGGCCTTTCGTATTCATACCCACGCATCTTCAGGGTGCAAAAGCTACTATGTAAATTTTATCCCTGTGCCATTCATATATAGATTACTATGAAAGAATTATAGTGCCTTCAGAATACTTAGTACAAATAATGCCTTTTCAAGCAGAAATGTAACTTGACAACTGTACTATAGTGATTTTTTTTTCAAGATGACTTATTGTCTGTGCTAATATTTCCCATATGATAAAAACTATCTCATGAGTAGCATCTCCGTATACACATAAAATATTGTAAAATTATTCCCATAAAAAATATCTTTAAATAGTATATCTCACTACAGTATTATTTTATAGATACGTTAGATTTCCGTGAAATCTACAAAAAAATACTAAATGACGGAAGTCTTGAAGGCTTCCGTCCTAAAATTCTGTGATATTTTAAGGAATAAAACTCGGAAGCTTTTTTGCTGTTACTCAGTCCCACATATTTTATTTTAGTACGATTTGCCACGTCATAATTCACTATCTATCCATGTCCAGGTGAGTAATATTGGTGGTACTAGAAGACAAGTGAAAAATGCGCAATCGAGTTTTCTGTACAGCCGCTACAGCGTATAATCAAGGCCACCTAAAATAGATGTGTCTTTCGGTGGTCTCGGTTTAATGCTGTATGAGCCGCGGCCCATGAAACTTTAACCACGGCCCGGTGGTGGCCTATCCTATATCGTTGCCAGAAGCACGATTATGGCTAAATTTAACCTTAAATAAAATAAAAACTACTGAGGCTAGAGGGCTGCAATTTGGTATGTTTGATGATTCGAGGGTGGATGATCAACATACCAGTTTGCAGCCCTCTAGCCTCAGAAGTTTTTAAGATCTGAGGGCGGACAGAAAAAGTGCTGACAGAAAAAAGTCCGGACGGACAGACAAAGCCGGCACAATAGTTTTCTTTTCAGAAAACTAAAAGGTGAATGGCAATTGGTGTAAAATCATCAATTTCCTGCCAGTTCTGGAAGTGATCAGTGTATATAACTCCTTGTAAAGTTTTAAGAGACAAAACCAAAACGTTTATCTGAGAAGTTACCAAGGGAGAGAGAGAGAGAGAGAGAGAGAGAGAGAGAGAGAGAGAGAGAGAGAGAGAGAGAGAATAAGTATATCGTAGTTCAACCAGACCACTGAGCTGATTAACAGCTCTCCTAGGGCTGGCCCGAAGGATTAGATTTATTTTACGTGGCTAAGAACCAATTGGTTACCTAGCAACGGGACCTACAGCTTATTGTGGAATTCGAACCGCATTATAGCGAGAAATTAATTTCTATCACCAGAAATAAATTCCTCTTATTCTTCACTGGCCGGTCGGAGATTCGAGCTCGCGGCCAGCAGAGTGCTAGCTGAGAACGGAACCCACTATCCCAACGAAGAACTAGAGAGAGAGAGAGAGAGAGAGAGAGAGAGAGAGAGAGAGAGAGAGAGAGAGAGAGAGAGAAACAAAATCGTTAAAAGCAAAATTGCTTACACAAACACAGTAAACATAAATAAACCTATGAGTGAATAGAAAAGCACAGAAATAGAAATAAAAAAAAAAAGATAAGCAGAAACAAATACATGAACCAATAAAGCAAATTTTTGACAAATGAACAATTGGCTTTCTGGAAAAACTGGTTGGTAAGGCAACACATCAAGTACACAGTCCAATACCTGAATGAGGAAATGATTTCAAGAACATATCAACAGCTATCCTCTCCAACATATAGCAGACAAGCATAGAAGGAATAGTGAAATGGACCTGGATTTATCCCTATCCTGGGAATAATAGAATAAACAAAAATTAAGAAATAAATAAAAAAGCAGAACCTTAGCATTCGTTCCCAGGATAATAGGGGTGGGGTTATACCCGACAGTCTGAGTGACCTTGGTGCAGAAATTACGGGACAACCAAAGTAATGGAATTGTGGTTGTACGGTCAGTTTTCGCCAAATTATTCACATAACGGAAGAACGGTAAAAACTTATTACCTAACACATAAGTGCTCTCTTCAGTCACGATGAGAGAGAGAGAGAGAGAGAGAGAGAGAGAGAGAGAGAGAGAGAGAGAGAGAGAGAGAGAGAGAGAGAGAGAGAGAACTTGCTTGAGGTCACAAAAATGACAGGATGACTAATTTCCTAACATAGTCTCCATACCTAGCTGCCTCGCGACGTGTGTAAGTCGACAGTCTAATGAATAAATATCAAATCAATTATCTAACAATGATCACGTATATAAGTATAGTCTATTGATACGCCTGCAGTCATATGTTATTATTACGATCTTTGACTTGGAAGAGAAATTTATGCAGTACTTGTAGACTCACCTAAAAAAATAGCATAAATAAAAATGTAAGACTAAATAAAAGCATTCTTTAATAATATTGCTTGATCAACAGACACTACAATTCACTATTGTTCAATTGCGTCTCCACTCACAGACAAAACAATCACATAAAGAGGATTAAACATAAGACTTATGGAGAGGTAGCGGAGTACGGAAGTGTTTATCCTTTCTCAGGTAAGTTTAATAAAATTATTATTGGATATGAGTATAACAAACAAATAACAACCAGTAACTAATCCCGTCCTATAGAGCAAGAAAATGTGATGCATAGCTCTAAATTCCAACGCAAATTTTAAAGAAGAAGAAGACGATGAAGAACCATCTCAAAACGAAAACTAGAAAGGAGCACCTGGCCTTTCTAGCGATAGCCTTCGCACATTACACGACCTCCTCAGTTGCCAGGGAATAAGAGGAGCATAACAGCCCGTAAGCGATCTTCCCAGTTGCCAGCCAAACATCCAAAGCGAAAGGTAGCTTATAAGTCAGCCAGCCAGCCAGTCATCACCCTTCGCCCGCGAGGCAAAATATATCTGTGACCTTCAACTTCAAGAGTGATTACCCCTGGCGTGAAGGGTTATGCACCATCCTCATTTTCTCTTTTTTTTTTTATCTTCGGTGTCTCTGGTCCGTTTTTCTATTTTTTTTTTTTATTGCCTTTGCCGGTCATGTGGTGGTGAATCCTTGGCCACGCCCACTTCTTTGTCTGTGTTATCAGTGCTATAGACTATATTTCTTGAGAGCACTCGGTACTATCATCAGTGCTGCGGATGCTGTTGATACATTAGCCGAACCAGTACGAGGAAAAAATCAAAGAAAAATTGCTTAATTTTTCTTCCTTTAATGATATATTTCACTTAAACACTCTGCAATTTGTAATGGCCTCTTAACCTCTCGATTTCTTCACACTTTGGAAACGCTTGTCACTACTCAGCCTAGAAGAACCAAATGAAGATAAATGAAGTTATTCTGATGCCCGGCCGAGACTTGATTTCCGGTCCTGGTATCAGAACAAGTTAACGATAATTACCTGACTACGAAGAAAGGCGTAAGTCTATTCCCGCTCATACGTACTATCAGTCGGATTCAGATACATTTACTAGAGCTGGAATAGACCCGCCTTTACCATCTCAGCCAAGTGTTTATGCGTTTATTGTGTTTTTAGGCTGAAGTATATCTTCTCTGAGCCGATGTTGATTTTCAGAGTGTAGCTAATTCTTATGTCCTCCAGTCCTGAAAGTAACAGACTGATAAAGAGGCTGAAAAAAATTAATCCTCCATACATAGTGTTTCTTCATCACTGGCCTCAGCGACGCTGTCAACCTTGCTAGTACACGGAAATGCTATGAAAATCTCTGTCTCTGAATTAGGAAGGAAAGAAATTTTCTAAATGTCTGACGTTGCTGACATAATTTTTCAAGATGAGACTAGTAATCGAGTAACTTAAAGGGATTAGCTCTTGAGTGATGTAGTCCTATCATTATTTTATTCAAGAGAATCATTTTAGATTTAAAAGAAGTAGACGCCATAATAATTAATTCGCAAAATTTCAATATTCTTCAGGAACTGACGCGACAATCCAAATTTTTTAAGGGGTCCAGATTTCGCACTCTCCAGCAAACATGGGTGTTTTCACCAGTTTCATCCAAGCAGAATTGTCTCTAGTAGTTTTTTGTCCTTTTATCCTTTATCAATGAGACTGCTTATGCAGGAGGGCACTCCTAAACCTTGACATTCCATCCCTGGTCGCTTCTCCATAAAATATGGTATAGCGGGCTGCTGTGACATTGTGGAAAGAAAAATCACTTGTTGTGATGCCAAACTGAAGTGAGCCTCAGTGTAAAATAAACAATGAGCCAATTTGATCAAGAAGACTCTGGAGGGAGAGAGAGAGAGAAAGAGATTGTATCCCTTTTACTTAGACAAATAAGGAATCCAAGACCAAGGTACATGAACGGTATCATACAGACATGAAAGGGAGTGGGGAGTGTTCATAAAAATTGCTTTCTTCATAGACTTTTAAGGGAAATTATCGTGGTTTTCGATCACATTTACAACCCACATACTAAAAAAAAGCAACAGAAGGAACAATAAACGAAGAACGACAAAGAACTCTTCATTTATGAAATAAAGACATTAATATAAATTCATTAATATAAAATTCATCAAAGTTTATAACGTCTGTTCATGCCCGAAACATGCAAACGTCAGATGAAATGGTCTTTGAGTGCCAATGAAAACAAAGGCCTTCAATCTCCATATGTAGATAGGCCCTGAATCTGACTATCAAGGCTTCTGGGAATATATATCGAAACCACGAATAGCCATGAAAAAAAGAAGAAGAAGAAGGATTGGATCTTAAATGCCTCAAAGAGCCATTGATTAAGATGTCTAAAAGTATAGATCTTGAATCTATAAAAGTATAGATCTTGAATGACCAGAAATCCACATGCCTCAGATGGCTATAAAGCCATAGGCCTCAGAGGGACATAGCTCTTCGTTGGATGAGTCGGTAGAGCTGCGGACTGTCACTCGATGGGCCGGAGTTCAATTCCCCGGCCGGCTGATGAAGAGTTAGAGGAATTTATTTCTGGTGATAGAAATTCATTTTTCGCTATAATGTGGTTCGGATTCCACAATAAGCTGTAGGTCTCGTTGCTAAGTAACCAATTGGTTCTTAGCCACGTAAAAATAAGTCTAATCCTTCGGGCCAGCCCTAGGAGAGCTGTTAATCAGCTCCTCAGTGGTCTGGTAAAACTAAGGTATACTTTTAACTCAGAGGGACATAAAAACAATATTCCTGAAAGTGGACACCTCTGATGAATGCAAAACAAGTACCTTGACTGACCACCCATAAAAACAAAGTTTTCAGTTGATTACCAAAATTGAAATGGATCGTCTGCCTGCCTCTTTGTCTCTGTACAGAACTTTAACGTTAGCCATAACCTTGAACCCTACGAGACAAACACTTTAAATTTGGCATGCTTACCTTATTTCTCAAGTCCTTTCAGATGACACAAAGGACACTGACCTTGTAACCTTGGCGACAACTGTCATGCTGAAAATAGCTGGTAACGGGAATGTATGCTTCACAAACACATTGTCTGGAGAAAATCATCGAGTTATATATTCTTGTAAGAGGCCTAGTGGTGTCTTCTCCAACACTGAATAAAATCAATAAAATTAGTAAACTTTGCTCTGAGTGCTGGTAGATTGTTTGTTAGTAAAAAAATCATGCAAGTAAATATCGTCTTTCAGGCGTTGATAACAAGAGCTGTATTTCAAGCGTATATGAAATCTATCGGATTGCGATCATCCAGTCATCCACAAACACCCCGGCATTTACTTTGCAGGAAAGGAACATTCAAAGTTAATTTCGATGACCATAGCTTTTGCGACGCAGTCATTCGGCCAACTACGTCCTTAATTGCGGGAAGATGCCTTTCAGATTCAGTCTCGAGGCCTTGTTACACGGTGAAAGCGCTCTCCTTTGAGGCCAAGATGAAGCAACGTCCATAGGCGACCATCTTAATTACCATACAATTAAGTTGCCGGATGGCCTTCCCGTAGACAGAAAACACCGTACTACTTCATCCAGATGCTAGTTATTTATGATGATATGCAAAGCAACTCAATTACATTGGGAAATTTGAACGAGGATAATGGATGCCCTCGGAGAAGGGAATGATCTAATATACTTTAACGCCTGACGTACGCAATTGCAGAGGTGAGGCAGACGGCAACGACCCCACCCCATCTTCAAGGTCTCCTATCCCAGATAGCAGAAAAAAATGAAGAAGCCACAGAGAACCTTTCTCTTGGTAACCGGTTAGCCATTTTGTCATGAAGAAATAACGATAACAAACTACATTTCCTTTCGCCAGGGAATGAATAATGAAGCAATACTTGCGTTCCGTACTTAGAATGCAAACGATAGCGAAAGAAATCTGCATATACCATAAAAAATGAAGATTCACGCTCAGCATTCCCGAGGGCACGCGTAGAAACCTAGGGGGCGTGGGCTGATCTCGTATATAAGGCATCGCTCTCTTCCTCACATCAGCACATTAGCTCGTGCCGTAGCGACAGACATGAAGCTCAGTGTAAGTGATCCCGTCAGTGACTTTATTTTCTGTAGCATAGCAATTACTAACAGTGTTATTTGATGATGCTGATGCCGTCTTCCTTGCTATTAGACAGCTCTTAAGCTTTCGCCTCTCTCTCTCTCTCTTCTTACAGGGATTCGTTTTAACACTATTTTGTCTGAAAAACTTAAACATATCAACCATGTGGTAGAAATTATTTCCGGGGACCGATTGCAGTTGGACAAACAGCGAGATCATATGCGTGTTCGTATTCTTAGAGCTAAGATTACTTATTTCAGTTTTCTCGGAAATAAATCATTTTCCAATATCATAGGCCTACTGAATTTTAGTTTGCGATTGTGGCTGCGCTCCAGATGGCGATTCTTTTATTAAAAGTTTTCTCTGTCTTATCAGTAATAACCATAACAGATATAACAGCGAAATTCATCGTGGGAAGTGTCGTTTCTTGCCCGATTTTGAAAAGTTAGCCAGTTATAATAAGTATTCTAGAAAACATGTCGATCTGATCACAGACTGATACGCTTTCGGGTTAACTCAGTTTTTCTTCCCTTTGAACACTGCATTTCCATTTCCATTTCATTCGGATCTATATACTGTACACCCTGATAAGACGCTACAGGTGACCACTGGAATTGTAACGCCCTCTACTCGTATCAATAAACTGAAAATTACTCTGAAAAGATCCCAAGTTGTGAAAGCTCCGCGATAATAGTTTTACACCGGGTCGCGTCGATCTGTGTGCACGAATTAGCTAAAAGTTAATTATTTAGATTTTCTGGCTCTCTTTCTAAAGTCCTTAAATAATTCTGTGATCAAATTTGTTTAATGCTTGGGCTTAAGCGTCTTTACGAAAATTTTTTACATTGTAGCTGAATTTTAGAGAATATTTAGACTCATTCGATGATGTACCCGTGATATTTTCAAATTTTCGCTCCTTTGGCATAGGAGCGTCATTGCGGCTCTTCGCTTCTTGTACCAAACCACTAAAGTTTCTTGAAAACTAGTTTTTTAATTATTCTTTTTTTTTTTTATTCTACAGGGCGTTAACCCTGCACCCAACGGACTTCTGTTACTTTATGAATTGCATGAATCATCTAGATATTGTCTCTTTTGTAAAAGTTTAGCAAAACCTCCTGCGCTGTTGACAAAAGTCTTGTCCAGAGAACCGTTGCTTTCCCATAACTAAGTCTGTTAACTTTAAGACCTCGTTATAACTTATCGTTAAGATTTGTTGCAATTTAGGTAAATTATTCTACTACTTATATCCAGACTTGGGGTCAGCATAAATGTATAAGTTCGCTTACTGAAAGCAAATTTGTGAAATATGTATATCTCTGTAATGCCTTTTTTGTGTTCCTGAGCTGCAAGATCAGTTTAAAGTTTTATTGTTATGGCATAGTTTTTTTTTTAGCAGCATTTTCCTGACAGCCGAAAAGTGACTTCTCACTCCTAGCTCCTACATGATAAAGGCAACTCTTTCCAAGCCCAGGGACGGTACGTAACGTCCTTAGGGACATTACTTACCGTCGTCTAGCCCGGGCAAAACTCTTGTACAAGTATCGTTTTGCTCAAGTATCCTCTTGTTCAAGTCTTTCATTCTGTTCATCTCTTCGACTTCCCACTTAGATTTCAAACGCTTTTATTTTTCTTCCTTCCATTACCAACTCTCATTTGAGAGCAAATCATAAAAATCATACCTATAAAGAGATAATATTGCATAGAAGCTTTTTCTTTCCTTATCTATTAAAATAACGATTTTTTTAGCTCAAGAAAATAACCACCTCATTTTCAGCTTACGAGCTTCCTCTGCAAAACTGGTTTATTTTGCATAAATATTCACACGTTAAACTCCTTTTCTTCTGACAGGTAATTCTCGCTTTGGTGGGCGTAGCCTTCGCCGCCGCTCTTCCTCTGGAGGCTCCTGAACCAGTGACCGACACTGAGGAAGTGGCGAAAGCCAAAGAAGAATTCCAAGCTCTTTATGATGCAGCTGCAGCAGCAGCTGCCGCTGGCGAAGTCCCTGAGGTTGTCGTCCCGGAAGGTGCCCCTGAACCCGTTGCCGACACCGAAGAAGTTGCCGCGGCCAAAGCCGAATTCCAAGCTGCCTTCGATGCTGCCATTGCCAGCGACGGCGCTCTCCCCGAGGTCGTCGTGCCAGAAGGAGCACCAGAGCCCGTAGTTGACACCGAGGATGTCGCTGCTGCTAAGGCCACCTTCCAGGCTGCTTTTGATGCCGCCGCTGCCGCTGCTGAGGCTGCCCCTGACAACGACCTGGATGGCGCCATCTCCACAGCCACTGGAATCCTTTCTCCCTTCTACACCAACACTTTCCCCTTCGGTGCCTACGGCATCCACGCCCCCATCATCGCCGCCACGCCTTTCGTGGGCACTACTCACATCGTCGGTGCCGGTGCCCCTCTGGTTACAAAGCTCGAGACAATCGAAACAAAACCCATCACGTACAACGCCCTGTTTCCAGGTTTCTACGGTCTGCACGCCCCTCTCCTCCAGGTCGTTCCAGCTGCTGAAGAGTAAAGACTTCTTAGAGCCTTTAAGTCTAGCTGTCTTTTTGTCTGACTTACGAGATTTTTGTGATAAGGAAATGGGAATACTGATCATTTGCCTCTGACACTTGGCATTTTTTTCTATAAGTGGTGCCAAGTGTTAAACGCACTTGATGAATAAATTGGGATTTTATTAGACTACTTCCTTTCTTTGCCTCCGCTGAAATTCACATCGAAAAAAAATTAGAAAAGAAGAAAATATAATGAAATACTGACGAAACACCAAGAAAAGAGAACTCCTGTTTATAAGTATTACCGACTATGGGATAACCAAGATCTAACGATATAATGTGAAACTTTCTGTGAGAGCCGTTAGAGACATTATTATCTTGCATAACCGTAACCATGGTTAATTTCTGGTCAGGTCGTTTTGACTCCTTAAATTTAAGTCCACTTACTTCAGCATTAGAACGGCAAAGAATTCCGTCTCCTGTATGGTAAGTAATTGGTTATTCCATTTGATTCTTAGCTGCATACCCTAAATTTGTAACTGAACGACAGCCAGGGCCAGGGACGTCATTTGGTCTCTAAAAGTGTGGGGGACATTCTGAAAATCGTGCGGTCAATATTGGCGAGCAAAGGATCCCATGAAGCTTGGGGGTTCAAATTTCAGATTTTTTGAAGAAATGAACATGATTTGTTGTATTTTAATGCCTTATAAATATGAATATATGGATGATATTAAGGAAAAAGGAAGTTTATGAGTCCACAATTTACAGATTGGCTAAAATATCCTAGCCTATGGTACAAGTCTTCTGTGACATCCTCAGTATACAGTTCCACTTAACTCTGTAGAGACTAGGGTATGATATGTATTTAATATTACAAACATGTACAGTATAAGTAATAAGGATAAAAATAAACTTAATATTTTATGGTGCAGTACATTGTAGGATTTATAGGACTCCATTGAGAGTCTAAAATAATAGTGTCCTGTAACAATAAAAGCCTTTTACTCCAATGTGGGTTATAGCATCTAAGGTTAGGGATGGTAGGCCTTGCAAAAGAGGCGGTAAATAAGTGAATGACAGGAATAAGAATGTACTACATGTGACAGTGCTAGTGGAAAAGCAAGAGAAAATATAGGAGACAATACTGAATAAATTGAATGTTGAATGTAGGAAATGAAAATTTTGCAAACAAAAGCATAGTTGGATGAAAAGAGAAGTAGTGGTGGAGGATAGAGATGCATGGAGGCAATTCATTTTTGGGCACCCCTTCGAGGATATGTCAGTCAAAATTTAAATGAACAATTAATCTGACCAGGAACCTAATGAAAAATTACAAAATCTATTTATTATTTTAAAAATTTTATACTTGTGTTGAGTATAGGTTTTATATTTTTAATAACCACATTTCCAGCATCTGTTATATAAAACTTAGAGGAAAAAAGTGGGGGGACAATTGATATGTTGTCCCCCCTGAATAAAAAGTGGGGGGGATATGTACCCCCCACAGATGATGCCTATGGTTAGGGCATAAATAATGTTAATTGTTTTGTACGGTAAAAATAGACCAGCCATACTAACAAGGACAGGAAGGTAACTAGAAATGTCACATCAGATTGTAAGAGATGTAGGGAGGATTAAAAAGCAAAATTTCTGTAAATTTTTAATTTTGGGGGCAGGATTAGAGCGTATACTTTTATTTTGATACCATAGCCTCTCTTGTGGGTTTCATGTTTACTGCCAGCCCCATGGGAATGAATGTTAAATTTAACTTATACAAAAGATGGCAAATGTCCCAGTAGCAATAAATTTGCCATGTATTTTAGTATGATTTGCGTAATAAGCATATTAAGGAGACTTATGAGCATAACATAAAAACTACATCATTGAGTTGTGGTTTTAAAGTAAAATAATACCAATTGTTTTGCCATGTGTGATACTATTATCAATTATTTTTACCATAACCTTACCCCTACATTTCCCAATTATTGGGGTCCAGTGTTGGGATACCAGTTAATTTTACTTGGGGTGAGGGATGCAAAATACAGGGATTCAGCCTAACCTAATATAATGTGCCATGTCTTTTCTTCCTGTAACCAAGGTGAAGTATAGGGATACACCATAACTTATGCTAGGTCTCCTGGTCCTACCTGACCAGCCCTGAGAGCTTTGTCTCCCCTCCTGTTCAGACCTCCTACTAATGTGATCATAGTGAAAAACAGAGATGCATCCTAGGGCAGCATATTATCCTATTTGGGCAGGCAAATCCCCTTAACATATGTTTGAGCTATTCTTCACCTTGTTGTAGGAAGATGAATTTGGACCATAAGGACTCTCATGGAAGCAACCTCTAAAAGGAACTAGTGTAATCTCGTTTTTGGGCCACAACGTGCTATTCAAAACATGGACTTTGCCAAATAACCAAAAGTTTCTTATGTATTGGCCATAGAGAGAATCTTTACACTTTACCTCCCTCCAGAGTTATTGTCATGTATCAAGGAGCCATGTCCCTAACCTGTAACTGTCTTCCCTAACGTGTCAGAGGGACATGTATCACAAGAAACCATGTTTGTAACCTGTCAGGGGAAGTCATGTATCACAGGGTGCTGTGTCCTGCCAAACCTATCGCTGGACTGCTCATCAAAAGAAACAAGAGGCTGTGTATCACATGGTGCCATGTCCCTAATCCATCCAGATTGGGAGATGGCCATAACATAAGTTGCTTTGAAAGAAACATCCTCAGTAAAGGCTTACCGTAGATGCCTTGGCAACAAAAGAAATTCACAGTTCTTGGTTTAAAAAAAAAAAAAAAAAGTGTTTGCAAGAGTTTCATGCTTGGAACAGTATTCTCGAAACATGATGAATCCATTTGATAATCTTGTAACACACAAAGGAACACCTGTCACACAGCCTCCAAGGCATTTCCAGGTCATACATACATAAAACAAATATGAATAGTTAACTGATGAAAATGCTCTCCAAACCATTTGTCACTGTATATTGGAAATGTCATTATGAAAATGATAAGAGCCACAGAAAGCCTGTACTCTTCTTGAAAAGCCATAATTGATAAATATGGAGTCATCATGCAAACAAACAAGTTTTAATTCTGACCATATAATAATAATGGAACAGCTCTAGTGAAGCAGTTGTTTTTTATTTCTGTAAATATTGTGCATTATACAGTTATTTTCATTTCTCAGGTAAATAAGGTGCACCTGTGAACTGCTTTTCAGTTAAATGAAAACACAATGAAGTTCTGAAATGAGCACTGTACTATAGCTATTTTATTAAAGTTATTTTGCAACAATAAATTTGCTATTATATTTCATGTCCTTATAAGATTCCACCAGTGTAGATCATTTTCGATCCATGAAACATTTGCCACCCACTACTGTGCTTACATTTCATTCTGAAACTTGCTAGTGTTGTGCTGATTGATGGCAAATATCTTTTAAGCAAAGTAACCTGAAAATGTATAACATTTCAGTAGTCTTATATAGGATTCATACATAAGATGGGAATACCCTCACATTTTTTCATCCTACAAAAAGTTATATGGCGAGCCTCATCAGTAATTATATTGGGAGTAAATAGCTGATAAATTGTTACATAGATCTTGTACCAAAAAAAATTTTAATGGTTTATCAAATTACTAAAGCTAGTAACTGTTGTTTCAGTGAAAATTAACTTGATGACTAATGAGGAGGAAGAAGTTGCAGCCTTGTCAAAGCAGCGTAATAAGGATACTGTATGTCATTGACATGTCTAAGAAAGTTCACTGTCAAGCATACAAGAAATGATGATTGCTCTCACTGAAAAACTTTTATCTTAAAATTCATATTGTACATTATAGGTATTGCACTGAGCCCAGATGCCAGTGTTAATACTGTAATGTTAAACAGTCATGGCTGTCACAACAATGACTATTTGGTAGAAAAGACTACATTATTATATTGTATGGAAGCTACCCTCTAAGTTGATTATGGGGCATTATAAACATTAAGGAATCATAGCAACAACACATGTAAGAAACACAGAGAAAAGTTTTAATAGCAGCTAGTATTCCAATAGTTCAAGACCAAGAAATGGAAAACATAATGTAATGAGATATATGCTGCTCAAGACGGTCTTTTTGAGCTTCAAAATTCCCACTGAAAATTGCATAGAGCGAAATTTTACAAAATTATCCTTCTTTAAATTGTATTGCCTTCCAGCTACTATTTATTGAAAGTTAAAACAGTAACTTCAAAAATATAAAAACCTAACTAGAACAATATATTATATCCAGGGTTTTCTCTAATTTCACATAAAAGCATTCAGCACTATTTTGAAGAAGCTACTTTGCAAGTTGTTTGCCTTTTTTGGCTTGGTCTAGCTGAAGTTGGCTCATTCCAAATATGAGTTAAAGAATCCAGTTCCATAGGGGGTATCATTTTGAGCACTGTTTGCAGAACTGTACATGGTATTAAAGTTTTTGCTGCATTCCTTTGGCCCCATAGCACTTTTGTTCTCTTTGCATATAGTTCCTATAATAATTTAAGAAAACATACATAACCTTATATGGTGTCCATGTTGAAGGCAGAAGAATAGTTTATAAAAAATATTAATTCTTAATTCATCAGCTATTGACATCATGGAAGAGACCATGGGAATGACTGTACTTAAATACTTAAATGGCATCTAAGTAAATTGTCATATTCATAGCATCCAAAGTATATTTTGTATGTCTTAAATGGGAGCAAGCTGTCCAACATCTTAAGCTTGACTGTTTTCTCATTCTCACCTTTCATGTGATATTACATCCCTTTGATGTGCCACACGAGATGTGGTCTCAAACTGCCTTACAATATAATAATTATGTATTAAAAAGTATGTTATGAGACCAGTAACTAATTAAAATAAAATTCATAAGCTTGATATTCACTCAGAAGCAAGTCTGTCCTTTCTGCAAATTTAGAGCCCTTTGATCTTGTCCTATTCATAGCTGTACAGCTTCTTCAACCTCACCTAGTTCAATATTCCACCTTCTAAAAGAACAAAAATCTTTGAGGAAAGCTCTTTTTAGGAATGTGCAGTGGTGTGACTGGTTCAAATGATAAGTAAACCAGTATTTATTTAAAGAAAGTACTTACTTTCAATTTTCATTATTTTTAAGAGCTAATTCCATGGTCATTATATTCATTACTTCAGTGCCATCAAGGTAGACTATATGCAGTATACCCCTATAGACTGTTAGTTGTTAATACCTATATTGTAAACATTGTAGATACAAACAAAGTAGTACACTATACTTTGTAAGAAAACTGTACAAACTTATTTGAAAGCTTATCACACAAGACAAAGTATAATGGGATTGCAGATCCTCTTAATGTTTTATCAGATTTTTTCATTCAATTCCCATTTACTATGTATTTTCATTCAATTCCCAGTTACTATGTATTCATCATCTTAACTTTTCCTGTAATGCAGATAAAATTAATTGAAATGGAATGACCTGGAATATAAAATTTAGGCCAAGCGCTTGGACCTATGAGGTCATTCGGTGCCAAAATAAAATTAGGTCATTCGGTGCCAAAATAAAATTAACTAGTTGAATACAGTATATCTCATTAAATAATTATAAATAGCATGCAAACTTTTTGTCCTTAAATTTGATTCATATGGATGAGACAAATTAAGAATATTCAAAACTTGAAGACAGCTCAGATATGTTTTATGCTATAAATTCTTTACGGAGTTTACATATGCATCATAATGTATCATGTAAGATTTGCACCTTACAGATGTCCTTATCAAATACTACAGTTAAGGAACTTTAGTTCAAACACCTCAGTCTCAAATCCTGTTTCTTTCATAAATTTAGGCATCTAAACAGATGCTTCTCTTCAAGAGAAAGCCAAGCAACATCATTTTACATTTTATCAGGAAGACCCAAAGTGGAGCACAATCTTGACTTCGCGCAAATCAAACCTCAGTTCTTTTTTGCCATTAATTAACTTGGACAAGATGTTGTGTGCAGCTGATCTAGAAATCTTCAGAAAATGACATGTATTCAACCATTACTACAGTATATGATAAATTACTGTTCTTTCCAAAGAGGAAAAATGGAAACAACCATTAAAAATTCTTACTTATTCATAATGAAAATTGTACATAATCTGGGTGACTGATACACATAAGACATTCTGCCAAGCTACATATATAAACAATAAACTTCCCATGTTGTGAAATTGTTGTGTAATTTCAGAAATTGTTAACAAGAGTTCAAAAACTGAAACGTTTTCAAAAATATTCCA
The DNA here is from genome assembly GCF_040412425.1 of Macrobrachium rosenbergii. Taxonomy (NCBI): domain Eukaryota; kingdom Metazoa; phylum Arthropoda; class Malacostraca; order Decapoda; family Palaemonidae; genus Macrobrachium; species Macrobrachium rosenbergii. The sequence continues at coordinate 38,396,085 of NC_089754.1, read as the reverse complement.
GTTTGTGATTCCTCTGCTCTATTATTACTGTAACCTGGAACTGTTTGTATTATATGGTGGCAACATGCTCATAAAAACAATGATATCCACCAGCATTGTACTCTGCTATTGTTATTTATCAACTGTAGCTATTGTTATTTATATTCATCAACTGTGGCAGAATAATCATAATTTGAAGGTTTTTGATGTAAGACTCAATAATAATGCAGTTTACATCGTTTTCAATGCACCCAGAGCATTAAAAGTAAGGTTTTCTTATTTTTGACGATTTTCGACGATGTTCGACTTCATTTACGATTTTCGGGTTACGACAGAACCCTTTGCAAACCCCTTTTGTGAAGATTTACATATACAATAAAAATTCAAAATGGCTAATTGTCCAAAAATAAAAAAGACAGCCTGATTAATAAGAAAATTAGGTCTGGTAGATGTAACTTACAACAACTGGTTACATAATGATATCAAAACCAAATGACATCAACTGAGCATACTCTCATGGGGTTGAAGAAATTAAAATGATGATGAAAATTCTGGACTAAAATTAGTGCAGTGAAATTATTCCACCACTAACACTGATTTTTCAATGTAAACATTTTTCCTACAAGATCTACAATAGCCAAAATAACAGAAAACACAGGTACTGTACTGTAATGACTATTTACAGATGATGCATTTGATACAAGTATGCTCAAACTCTTATAAAAAAATAAGCCTCACAGGACTCCATCACAAAAGAAAAAACGGTATTGCAATCACTGCCTTTTCACTTCTTAGCAAAGGCAATTTTCATTGAGTGAGTTGGAGTAATCTTAAAGCCTTGTAATGCATCCTTTGCTGCTGCAGACTGCATTTCATTCTCGAACTCCACAAAAGCAATATCATGACGACCTGGCACCAATCGTACTTCTTTGAAACCTGGGAACCTGAAAAAGACATTTACTGATAAGCAATCATATACTACAAGTAAGTAAAAAAAAAAAAAAAAATGTTATTCTACACAAAATGGAAAGGACATTTCTTGCCCCCTCACACAGAAAATAGCTATTAACAGCAAAATCTGTCTCGAGATGTTTTAAATGGATTTACATATTGTAGTACTGTACTTAAATTTGCAGGCGGCTGCTGATTAAAATAGTTTCCTTTATCGGCAACCACTCCTCTGGGAGGAACTTGAAAACAGAGAGGCTAATTAAGAAGAAAATTATAAACAAACTAGTTTACAAATGTATCAACATTTTTTGGTCCCGAAAAAGTGTACAAATAAAAACTTGTAATGTAATACAGTTGTAGTTATAATTATTACTGCTGAATGATGTATATAGATAGTCGTGTCACATTTCTAAACCTTCTAAGAATTCTTCTTTAAAGTTAAAACTAAAGCACGTAAAGTTAAAGAAGTTGGACAGCTAGATGGTTACAGACTTTGGGGAACTGATAATTAAAAGACATACAACAATAAAACTGGAAGACAAAGAGATGGTGCATAGCACTCCTTTTTTGACAGATATGATAACACTGATGTAAATAATGATAAACTTGGGACAAAAGAGAAGATTAAAATAGACAGTATATGAATGGACCACCAATGAACACCAAATGCTGTTGGTACAAGAAAAGGTTCAAAATATAATGAAACAGATCCCAAGCAAACCCCTGAAAGCACCCTTTATTCTTCCATTTTCTCTTTATTCATAATGTGCATGACCCACAACTGACTGCTAAAATAAAAGTGCATAATTTAAGGCAATAAATGATAAAATATGTAAATGTCAGTATAAAAGTGTGGTTTACATATTTACTACCTGCAACATCTTCACTTTTGTTTACATTTTGCTTTACTGTACAGTCATCATCCATGACTGAATGGTTTTAAAAATTTTACCTTTTCATAATAGACTGGTATATATTTTAAAGCTTTAGTAGACTATCATCATAATGTTTTTATATCACATTTTCCCTTTAAGGTTTAGACATGAAATGAATTCTTATCAGTCTTCTCTGTCCTGTGCTCTTTCTGTCTGAACTGAAATCACATGTATCTCTTTTCCTTCAATTCCTGTAGTCCACCACCATCCCTACTTTTACTTATTTTTTTAAGACTTGAATCATTCTTTTGTGGGTTGTACTTGAATAAATACATTCTTACTCCTCTCCATAATATTCACCACATATACAGTATAAACACTCAACACTGCTTTTCAACATATAGTGATACTCACTGTGTAAAAAGCATAGACAACATCATCTCTGATGTTTCATCTGGAAGATTGGTCAAGAACAAAATCTGGTTTGGTGGTTGCTCTGGCACATTCATGCCAGTAGCACCATGTAGAGGTGGTGGTTGATTGAAGAGGTTAGGACGAGGTGGAACAACTGTTGCACCAGCTTTGGCTGAAATGTTACAAGTAAGCATTAAAACATTGCATATGATTTGTGCAACATAAAAATAAATCTGGTTAATCAGCCTCAAAAACCACATGTTTTTGAGGGGCCAGGTTTATCAGCACAAACAATCAAGGTTCTGATGAACGCTTGACAGTCTCCGAGTGCAAGGATGGTTATCATCATGATGACTGAATAATTGTTATTCACAGAAAAGTAACTGATGAACATTCAAGGCAATTTATCATAATACTGACTAAAGCTATAACTGTTAGTAATCCACTTCCATGAATGATCCACACTGTAATCAAGAAGCTGGTGTTTATTATGAGTCATGAGGTCAAATTAATAATGCAATAATTACAAAAATTTTTATAACAATATTGTAATGTAGTTCAGACCTCAATAGTTAAAACTGGTTTATGCAATCATCATCTTTATAATTTTCTCTTCAGTGATCCCCTGCACGTTAAGTAACTGACTTTGACATTGCTAAATAACTAAACTGCATTGCTAATAGATATATAGTTTATCTATTTCCTACTCACACTTAACACATAACCTTCACCTAACAATGCTAATGACCAGTACTATATATAAACTAAATATTAACAAACATGAACAAGAGAAGTACATACCAGCAGTACCAACTGCAGCCACAGGTGCTGCACTACCTTTAGCCTCTTTGCCTTTCTTCTTCTTCTTTTCCTCTTCTTTCCGCTTGCTTCCTCTTTCTTTGTAGGTTCCTTTCTGCTTTGCTATTATGTCTGAATCTGTTTTTGCATAGGCAATTTTCTGTAGAAGAAGAAATGGACTTTATACTGTAATCTGTATGAAGATAAAATCTTAAATACACCTGTGCAGTATATAAAATTTCACAAGGAATACTTTTCAGTGCACTCTGCCTTTTGTTCCTATACTTGAAGCATGGTACCAAATATGCAATCTCTGTAAACAGAGGAATGGGTTGCTAGTTGGAAAAAATCATGAAAAACTAATTTAAAGCCGATACTCTAACAAATAAGGTAAATGCTTTAGGAATCAACACCTGAATGCATAAGGAACTGCTTATATTACAGAAATTTCATACCATAAAATTACAGTATACAATCTCCAAATATGACTACAATTACAGAAGATAACTAATACAGCAAATTTGTATTTGACAACTATACCATGCCAACTACCTTCAGATATGTTTAATGTGGTCTACTGTGCCTCTTTGTGGCATCTGAACAATTGTAAGATGCAATAACAATTGTAAGATGCAATAGCTAGTTGTCTTACAACAAGAGGTGACAATGAAATGAAGTTTTCCATCTCTGGCACACGGGCTGTGCCAGAGCCTCTATACTATAGCATTCCATAGCTTTGGGTTTGAGTTCCCTTGCTTAGGGGTACAGTCACAAACATTTTTTACCAATATTTTTCCAGACAGCTATTTAGGTAAACTGTGTGGACTATTAGGAAACTGCCTTCTCTTTACTTAAATTGTCTGTATTCTCAGCTTTTATACTTTCTAATTTAAAGTCCTTTATCTCTGCCTCAAATTCATTGTCATGGCCCTCCCAAAATGTAAGTGATCCTTGGAGGATTTTTTTTTTTTTTTTTTTTTTTTGGCCCCGCATAGCCAGCTAGATCTTTAACATTGACATGTTTATTTCCAAATCATTTTTTTAATTACTTTTATTGGGATTCTTCATTTCATGCTATCAAATCTGTCAGCTTTTATTTAATACTGTATATGCATGTTGAATCAAATCTTATTATTAAAAATGCAACTGAACATCTAAGAAATTTTTTTGCACCACAGGTTAAACACAAAATACAGTCAGTAGTCCATCACTGTGGCAAGCCTCATTTAAACACATATTATTATTCTAAGACATCCACAAAACTGGATATAAAATATGCATGATAAAAAGAAACTTACCATAGGTTTGTCATAAAATGGAAATCCTTGCATGGCTCTCATAGCACTTGTTGCACTACCAATTTCCTTAAAGATGACAAATGCCTGGCCTCTCATTTTCAGGGTCTTCAGAGCCACTATGTCGAGGATTTGGCCAAATTGTGAAAATATAGCGTAGAGAGATCTCTTGAGTTCTGTTACAAAAGAAAAAGGCTGAAACATTCAGTACTTTCAGACAATTTGCATTTTAACATCTTCAAAATGTTAAAAAAAATACTGAAAGCACATTAAACCATACATACTTACTGCCACATGATTCTTCATAATGCATAAACAAAAGGTGTATTCTATTAAAAACTGCAATCAGGACAGCATGAGATATCTGTTTTCTAATAAAAAGTACAATCAGGAAAGTGGCTGTGTCAATGCTCTGGGAAAGGAAGGGATGGGTTGACCTTGCTACTATGTACTGAATTAACATATGATGTCATCAGAAACAATTGTCAGAAGAGCAAAATAAATGTAGAATATAAGATTTTTGATGCCTGAAACATATAAAAGCAAATGGGAAAGCGAGAGAAGTAAAGAACCATGTTCAAGTAGAACGTTTGTTTTATAGACACACTAGCGCAACAACCCATATGAAATGGGCCAAGATTATTACACTAATGGTTAATAAAAAATATTCTACTAATGGTTAACAAAAATAATCTACTATAAGACAGTACAAGGACTTATGTTGCATGAATAATATCTATATGCTATATTCCTCTATGCAAAAGAAACATGAGCAAGGTGGGACTATAAATTGCTAAAAATCATGCAATGGGCAGATTATATTAAAAATGAAGAAAAGACATGGAGATGTGCTGCCTAGCTGATAAAAACTGACAGATAATTTGGACCTGTGATGAGTTGGGATGAGGAACAGTTCATCAGAAAAGTAACAGATGTGGGAATAGAAGAATGAAGACCTGTAGAGAGGCCCAGGAAATCATGGAAAAGGACTCAGATAAAAAACTATACAACATGGAATTCAGACAGGAATTACCTAAGACAGTTACAGTGTGGACCATTCCAGTTGAAAATACTGTACATTAAACCTAGAGTACATAACAGTCATAAGCTGCAACCATGCATCAACGTACCATCTTTTTTAACTTTTTCATTTAGATTGTTGACGTAGATTGTGTGGTTTGGCCGTGTGTCCAACATTGTGATTTACTGTTTCTCCTGAAATGTGAAAAAAATTAACAATTACAAAGCCATAGCATCAACAAAATGAACAGCAAAAAATAAAATAAATTATTAACTTTACTGCCTGGTAACCTACAATAAAATGTTCTAACGATTACTTTTGCTGCTTATTTAAGACAAATTAATTTCTCATCACATACAGTGTATATACAGTACAATATTTTTTTCAACTGCTTACACTGTGCTTTATGCAAGTTTTACCATTACCTGCGGGGGGCAAACTTGCTCTTGTTTCCCCTATCCCAATATCCAATAACTGTGATGTCCCATAGTGGAAAACTGATTTTTTGGGGTAGGAGAAAAAGAAACAAGTAAACAGTACCAAGAGCATTACACAAATATCTTCTAAATATTTCTTCAACATTAACTCCAATTAATCAACATCTGTCATATTCAGACAACTCAAACATTATAGGCAATCAAAGGAACAGGTTCACTGATGTGATCCTTAAAAAATGTTGCCAAAAGAGGTAAAATGGCCCAAAACATCCAATAGACGTTGATAAAATTTAAATGGGGACTTAAACATTTTTCAAACCATATCTAAAATACGAAGTAAACAAGTATCTTGCTTAATGGTAAGTTGCCATTAACATTTCACAAAAAAAAAATTGCTGCAATCATCATTCAATGGTTTTGGTATCACTTCACTCCACCTTTGCAAGAAATTATTGTTATGCATAACCATTCAGTCTCTTCACTGTGTATCTCAGTTATGTCAAACCATGAAATGGTCGAATAATGGTCAATTTAGCATTTATTCCAAAGGGAATATGGAGCAAGTGTTTACTGATAAAAATACAAAGGCTTGCAACATTTATGAAGTCCATTGTAGTTTTTTAAAGATTTTCCATTCCAACTTTTGTTCTTTGTACTGGTAATGCATGTGTTATTCGCAAGGTTTTATGGCTTACCTCCCAACTTTTAGGAATGGATAAGCTACATATAATGATAAGACAGAAACAGGGGTTGCCATTTGCCACTTACGACCTATTGTTTAAGGTCAGGTTGAGATGAACGTTTGTACAGTATTTCACTTCTATAATTTATGACGCTCTAGGTCATGCTTAGGTTAAGGAATGTAAGGGTAGAATTAATCCCTGTATTTTACTTTATGACTTACAGCACTCTAGGTATGTTGGGGGGGGGGGGTCAGGTAAGGCCCCAGCTCCCTTTGTTACGTTACGGAAGGTAAGGTTAGGATGCACCCCTGTAATTGGCCTTGTGACGTCTCTCATGCCTATGATGTTCTGTGATTGATACTTATTAACAAACTGAACCAAGCATTTTTCAGACTATTTCAACTGGTGATTTATAAATTATTGGTTTCCTGCTCCTGAAAAACCAGTTTTCCACTTGGGTTTCCTTATTCATTGATTTATACATAGCAAGCTGAAGAAACAAAAATGAGTGGTTTGCTACAATACTAATCATCAGAAAGACATAAAATGATTTGTGGAGTTACACAAATATATGATTCATGCATTTGGCAAGGAATTAACCAATGGTAACATGTTATTTCCTTTTACTTATACAATATACCTACTTGCTGGGTTTATCCAAACCAGTGCTTATGCTAAACTAGTTTAACTTGTCCACAGTAAGTATCTTTCTAAATAGTGTATTGGAGGTAGGCTTGGTTATTCACCTCATCAGCCTGATATAATTATCTGCCTTGAACTAACAGATGTTTACTAGGCTATTGACATTAACAGAGCAAATGCAAAGTGCAGGGTCAGAGCTACTGCAGCATGCATTTCTGTAGTAGGTAGGCTATTTCAGAGGGAATATGACCTAACCAGGCTTACTTTTACCTAACCCAACCTTGGACACCATTTCCTAACCTGGTTGCTGGACACCCCCTCCCCCCAGAGCAAGCCATGATCCCTCACTCTGCATTCCACCCACATTAACAGGATGGTCTAGGGCTAATTAGCCTAGTATATGTAAAATTTGTTTTTCAAAACGGTTGGATTATGATGCATAAAGTTAAGACCTTGTGATTTTTGCTACAAGTTTTCAGGCAGATATAAAAATTTCTGGCGCGAAGCATAGGGTCTGCCATGAGTAAAGCCTATTCATACACAGGTTACCCCTCTAGGTTAACAAAGTTTTGGGTGAAGGTACGGTTAATACTTAGTTCTACCGAGGGCACTAAACTTGAAATTATGATTAAATACAATTAACTATCCAAAAGCAACTGCCCACCTACGAGATTTGCCTACCTAGCCAAGCCTACCGGTACCTACCTCGCTCCCTTAAAAAGCCCGTACCGGTAACTTGCAGTGGGCAAAGATACGGGAAACATTGATTTTGTAACTTAAAACAAGACAACAAAATACACATTGGGCGATTTAGTTAATATAGTGCCTATAATATGAAGAGAATACATCTGATAAATTTGGCTAGGCCTTAGTTTGACCTACGGAAATGCTTCGCCTACGTGAAAAAGGCGGCCCTAAACACGTTTTTTAGAGTTCAAGTACAACACATTTCCTGCACAGCAAATAATAATTGCACTTATTAGACTCTAAATATTATAAAAATGCTAGAATAATAATAAACTTACTTGACTACTATGTATAACGGGTAGATTTCCCAAATAATGACAGAAATTATTGTTGACGAACGTTTCACTGTTTGGATGCGTGAAGGTGGAGCATTCGAGCTTGAATAAAATAAAATAAAATGTAATTCTATTGATGATTTCTTTATCTATGCATATAATTTATACATAAAATAAGATATATTTAATTTTAATGTTACGGTAGATTTTAAGTGAATAATAAAAATCTACATAAATAATATTTAACGTAATTTAGAATTCTTGTGTACAAAATTTTCACCAAATTTATATCCATCCAAATTCTTAGCCCCTCGTTTACATCTTAGTACACATACTGATGTATGAAAAGCTGTGAAATCAGAAGTATTTATAGAGAAAATGAAAGCTAAATAACTCCTCACATTCAGCTGAAAAATATTCTAAGTCCGGAATAAGTTAATTATGCCTTTTAATGCCTTCCCGGCTTGTTATTTGACTTTCTTGTAAAACTTGAACAGGTTCGTGATTTCATTTACATCCAGAACTGTTATTTATTATGTAACATGGTCATTTTTTTAAACAGGCCCAGAGTGGCATTCAGTTCCCTAGTAAACAAACACGGAATATATCTAAGACATATCAGAACGCGGATGAAAATAATAGGAAGTAAATAAAATAGAGATGTAAAGAAGCACTTGGGAAGCAAATGTTTAATAAGGCACCGGATCACGCTACTTTGGAGTAGTATTCAATGAATAAAAAAAAAGAGTGGAAGGCGTGACATCTTGGTACTATAGCAGATAAGTAGAATAAGATTAAGTATGTCAATCTCGTACTTTGATCGGACTGTTTTGCAAAAATATGTAACGAGGAAATAAAGCTTGGTGATTGGGAATTCGAAGTCATAGTTGAGGTAATAAAGAAAAGTGATCATATTGAGTTTGATCACTACACAGGCATTGCATTTACGTCGGTTGTATTGAATATTCAGTAAAATTATTCTCAAACGGCTGGAGGAAAAATATCGTTAAAAAAATTAGAAAAGAGCAAGTTGGTTTTAAAAGAGGAACGAGTTGCACATAAACAATAGCTGTGTTAAGACTGCAGAAATGTATGGAATTTAAGAATCCCCTCCCAATAGCTTTTGTTGATGTCAAGAATGCATTTGACCCAGAGCACACAGCAATATTATGGCGGCCTTGTGTCAATATGGCATTCCCATTAAATATGTAAAAAAAAAAAAAAAAACTACTGTGATTTAAATTATCCTTGAACGAAGTCGTTTCAAAGTCGTTGTTGATGATGGTTTTGTCAAATGAATTTGCAGTAAATAAGTGCTACATGGGAATGTTATTTCACCGCTGTTTGCCTCTCGTGGATTTTATATAAAAAAAAAACGTTGCCAGGATTGAAAGAGGTTTAGATTGGAGGGACGATAGAGAGTTGACAAAATATGCAGATGGTGCTGTTTTAATCAACAGAGTGCCACAAGATTTATAATGTTTGCCAAATGGATTACATCATATATAAAGTGACCTGGGACTCAAATCCAAGAAAAAAATGAATGAGGACAGAGTATGTACCTGAGTGAATACTACGTGATAATATCAACTAGATTCTTGCAGGCAGCAGAGGAGTTGAAAGCCCCAAACACGCTTAGATAAGAACTGTGACAAGGGAAGCTGGAGATGAGTGATTTCTGGAAAGATATGAATATCGGAATTTTACAGAGGTGATGATGACGATGATGCCAGTTTCTGGAGTAAATACTATATGCTAACTTGTTCAAACATAGTGAAAATCAAGCTCTTGGCTAAATCTTAATTGCCGTTGTCGGGGAAGAGGGAAACCGCCGCTTAGAGCGGTGTTGTCATGAGACAGTCTCGGCCTGCTACTGAATTCCAGACAGGAAAACAGCGTCTCTACAATGATAGAACAAAGGATCTGATGCATGCTATAGCAGTTATGCCACTCCCTTCCGAATAAAGAAATCCTGGGCAGAATACATGCATCACTGAGATATTTGTCTTTTAGATAAGACTGCTTGAACCAGTGGTTTGTTTTTCCCCAAAGATGGTAAATATGATTTTGATCGTAACTGGAAGATACACCGTTTGCCTATCATTCATGGGATCTGTTTCAGCAAGGAAGTTCCGTTATTGTTAGCGTCTGCGTCGTAGGGACCAGTGCTTGTTGTTTGCATTGCAAAGTACGAACATATATTTTGTTGAGGTGTTATTTCGTCACCTTCGTCATGACGACTTCTTTCCTCCCTCTAATCATATTGCTGACATAGCTTTTCAAACATTTTTATTTATATTTTATATTAATTTTATTCTTTTGTTTTTACAAATACATATTTGGATTTGAGTATATATATTTTTTTGTTCCTATATGCAGGTTAAGAGATCAGCTTTGTATAGCAGATATGATCTCCCCATCAGGTCTTAAATCCTAATGCATAGAACTAACTTAAAAGCTTGTTGCGCTTTGTAATTGTGGCCAGAAATTTCCATGAGTGGTGTGATCTGATAGTGCGAAAACACCATGAGATGGCAATGACAGAGTTTTCTACTTCTGCTGACTTATTGAAGTGACTAGGAAGGGACAGGTTTCACTTTTCAATGCAATCACTCTTCCTGCAAAAACGCTGATTTTTCTTGGGTGTCGGCATGACTAGTGCCCATGCGGGCTTTTGTATAATAGCAAATGTTAAATGAACAAATATTACGAGAGAGCGAAAGAAAGAGAAGCTTTGTGGTGAATGATAAAGAGTAACAAAAAAATAAGAGATAATGAAGGAATGTGAGACCCTAATAAGAGAAGCTGAAATTGTCAAATGCAGTAATCGACATTTATAATTTAGCGCAGAACTCCACTAACTTTCATGACAGATTAAAAAATATTGCAGGATATAGAGCAAGAAGAGTTCAGGTGTGAGAGTTGGAGATTTTTTTTTTAATTGTCAGAACCCCTTTCCAAAACAAAGTTGATGATCAAGATGCCGTTTCTTAGGTTGAAGTTTGCAATTAGCTTTTAGGTAAGTTTCTGCCTTGATAGCTATTTATCTGATCAATACCTTCCTAAGCAAAATTCCAATAACTTTTTTCATTTTCCAACTGTCATAGTTATGGTTAAATTCATGTGACATTTAACTGACATGTTAAACATAAAATCCGTCAGCGAATTTCAGGTCCCAAAACCGTTGTCCTGTACGAAAATAAGAATGATGGTGATGTTATTGACAATAACGAGGGTGATACTGATGATGATGTTAATCGTCATTATTCATCAGCTCTCCAAATTTCAGTTAATGATCTAATTACTATTGTCGATTCAATGGATCATAATAAAGTCCAAAGGTACACAGTACGTAATAGAGTAGCCTGTTTCACTATCAATGAAATTTTTGCCTACTTTCACCATAGTTTTGGGCTTCATTGCTTTTGATGTACATCTAGGTAATTCTGCCGATGTTCATTCTAATAGTCTTTGGTACCAGCTTAATGTTTAAAGATTGACCACTGGCTTAGCATTTATATACAGTGTATATATATATACTCATATATACATATATATTTACATATATATACACACATATAAATTATATATACATAATGCGAATGTGTGAGAAAACTTTACTACAAGTTACGATAGCATTGTTTAACATCGTCTCCAATTTTCCTCCTGTTCTTCAATAGCAAGACAGCTTGATTTTGCGGCGTTTGTCGGATGGGAGTAGTTTGCCATTGTTCAGTACGTGATGTAAGTGACGTTGCCTTCGCCTTAGCTGCATGACACAGAACTCATCTGAGGTACTTAACTCCTTTGTTCTGGCACTGAAACACCGACATGAAGACTCAAATTGTGTAAATGGGTAAGTCGTTGGGTGTATATGCTTTAGATACGCACAAAGGGTGGAGGAAGATATCGCCAATATATTACTAAGAGGTCTTGGTAAAATATTTTGGATAAATGTAGATATATATATATATATATATATATATATATATATATATATATATATATAATGTCTCCTTCAAGGCGAATGTACATATCTCAGAATTCAAAAGAACTATATTTTAAAATTTCTGTGAAGCTCCTCTTTCAAAAGAAGACATTGATCACTGCCTAAGTCACACTTGAACTGTCGAATCGTGGATGAATTCTCTGTGCAGAAAACTTCAACAACATCAGCCACTTCCTCCTGTAGGGGAGTAGCGTCGTCAGTGCACCTCACTTAGTGCACTCTGGGTATTACTTAAGGTTCTTTGCAGCGTCTCTTCCGCCCCTAACTGCAACCCCTTTCGTTCCTTTTACTGTACCCCCATTCATATTCTCTTTCCTCCATCTAACTTTCCACCCTCTTTTAACAATTGTGTCTTAGTGCAACTGTGATGTTTTCCCCCTGTTGCACATTTTAAACCTTTTTACTCTCATTTTCCCTTTCAGCGCTGAATGACCTCGTAGGTCCCAACGCTTGGCCTTTGATCTAGATCTTATATTCCATTCCATTCCATTAGCCACTTCCCTCATTTATACAGAAAGCTCATCAGCGGTGCATTGAACACCACTGCGCTGAATGTATTTTGATCTGCATGCACTAATTTGCAGGTGTGAGGCTGCTACTCTGATCCGCACGCTCCCATCTTTATATGGCAGATCAGTCGTAGATAGAGAGAGAAATTTCCTAGTTTTTGTCAACATTCACTGTTTTACAAACATGCGGATCTTTTCCACTTAAACGTTCCTGTAATCGTAGTACCGCATAATAAACGTGCCTTCAAATGCATACTTGTATTTGAGGTTTACCGGCAACTTGTTTGTCTTTTTTGTTTGACGTATTATCCCTTTAAAACGTGTACTTAGCTTTTCTTTTCCTATGCGGGTTTTTTTTTCTTGTATTAATTGTGATTTTTGTAGTTTTGTTTGTTCTTCTCTTATCCGTTTTTTTTTTTTTTTTTTTTTTTTGCCTGTATTTTTTGGGGGTCGGGTATCTGGATAGGTGACCAAGAAGTACTGCTTCCTACTAAAGCTCCCCTGATAATATGTGGGTCTAGCGACCTCATCCCAGAAGTTAGTACTTAGAACTTTGCATCATTCCTCACGAGCCTGAAAAGTGTGGAAATCGGTCAAAATAAGGCCCGGGAAGCCAATAGAGTGAACGAGTGCTTACATATGGGTATTGTGTACTATAATGTATCAAAGGCAAAATATTAAAAGCATCTTGTTAAGAAAAGGAGTTGGGTGGTAGGGGAGCGGTAGACGACGGTCACTTTAGAGTTTACCTTATATATAGTAATAAAATGTTTGTTTTTTTAAGTCAGAGAATGTAATAATTTAAATCTTGACAATGAATCAATATTAAGTCTGCCTCGAAATTACATAGGCTTCGAATTGCAGGACTTCGGTTGAATGATGTAAAGAAGTACACGAAAATAGCTACGTAATTACAACTGAAGCATAAAAAACAAAGAAGAATTGTCATTGTTGCAGTGAGATTTAGCTAGTCTTATGCCAGCGAGGATTCTTGTCCGTCAATGAAAAAGTGACGAAATTGCTTCAATTGGTCAGTCGGGTGAAGGCCTGATTTCTCAAGTGGATAACTTACAGAAGTAATTTATGCCGAATGTTCTTGTTTATGGGAAAATATACTTCAAGGATACAGTGTTCATTCCCTACAGTGTATACGAAAGTGTTTCGCTGTTTTCTTTCGACTACCATTGCACTATAACAAACGTAGTATCCGGCAAGTGTTTCCATTCTAAGCTCTAATGCAGAAGATTCGAGTAATGTAAACTTGTTTCGTAGTTTATTTGCAAAGTCTTAGGCATTCGATGACGTTTCGCGAGGCAGAACCACAGTCATTGGGAATAACATTCTGTGCGCATGGTAATCGATACTTCAAATAATAAATAATAAGAGCAAGTCTCGCATTTCCTGATCGATTTTAATCGTAACTTGTGAAAAGAAACACTACGTACTACGTCTCCGTGCAGTTGTACGTGGTGGTAGACGCAAAATATAAGGAGTGGGAGGGTTTGCTGTCGAGAGACACTGGGGCTTAGGATCCAGCACCTATTTCGGATGAATCGCCGCATATATGAACTAGAATGCGAGATATTTTGGAGTCGTTCCATGTAGGATTATTTACTTGGATTTGTTTGCTGCATATTTATTTTTATATGTTAAACTGTTTAAATATTTATCTTTACAAATGGTCTTTTACTTTGACTTGTATCGTTGTCGAAGTACACATTTCAAGCTTTTAAGTAATAAGAAACTCCATAACGATATTAATACACGTCCTTGTTATATATATATATATATATATACAGTATATATATATATATATATATATATATATATATATATATATATATATATATATATATATATATACAGTATATATATACATATACATACATATATATACATATGTATATATATATACTGTATATATATATTTATTTATATATATTGGTAATTTGCCACATTCAAACTTTAACTGCCAAGTCATGAATGAACTCTCTGCGAAAACTTCCACAATATTATATACTTCATACACCTACACAGTAAGATCATCACCAGTGCTTCGCATTCCCCTAATCACGCTGCACCGCATGCCTCTCTCTTGCATGCACTTCTTTTTCCTGAATATGAAGGCCCTTCTTTTCCTTATCTTTTTCATGCTGTTTCCAGCTTTTTAAGATCCTCTCTCCCTCCCATCTTTTGCATATGTTAGCAGGATGACCAACAATGCCCAGAGTGAAAATTAGCTGCAAATAAATTTGGCCCAGAGCTGTTGTTACTAAAGGCATACTCGACTAACAAAACACTGCTTATTCCTCCTTGTAAAATATGAAATGGATTTATACAGGTGTATGGCAGTCCAGTATGTAATGCACGCAGCTGCAGGAATGCAATCAACATGGATAGAATATTCGATGCTATAAATAGGTGCATGATAAGTAACTAATTCGTGCATATTGAATAAGACCACAGAATTAAGTGACAGTTAAATTATTTCTTGAACGTGGTATTTTATTTAATCATTTTTTTACTCCTAATAGCGCGTATCTACTAAGCAATTTAACATGCTTCCATCCTCCGTTTCTTTATTTATTTGTTCCTCTCTCTCTCTCTCTCTCTCTCTCTCTCTCTCTCTCTCTCTCTCTCTCTCTCTCTCTCTCTCTCTCTCTCTCTCATGTAATAGCACAATTAATAATTTTTTTTTTTAAATTAGGGGGAACAACGAGCTATTTGGCCTCTCATATGGCAGTACTGATTCCCCCCCCCCACCCCCATGGTATTGTGCCATCTTTACGAAAATTAAAAAAAAAATGAAAACGTCAACCATAAGTTTTATCTGTTACAATTCCCATTCTTAGAAATGTTTCAAAAATAGAATGAGAAACGGGCATAAAATTAAGACGAAAAGGTCGAGCACACGTGGTTTTTGGGGTCTATCACAGAATCAGAAATCATTGTGACTTTGTCGTGGAATACAATAACCTCGCAAAGTGCAATGCACTACAATAAATTCATTGTGAAAAGTTAAAAGTTGCACATTTGAGCCAGTGTGAAACTGACCGCCTTGTGTGCTGCTGTCTGTGAGGAATTGTTGCATGCCAATTATGTATATATATGTACACATATATACACACACACATATACATATATATATATATATATATATATATATATATATATATATATATATATATATATATATTGTGCTTATATATACACACATATATATAGTGCATTTATGAGTCAGCTTCTGAATTATGGATGAAACCCTTATGTAGTAATCTTCCATATCAGCCACTGTGTATTGTTGAACAGAAGGCTCGCCAGTGGTGGATCCAATCCAGCTATACACAATACCTTGCTCTAACCTAAGCAAATGTGAAAATGTATTACCAATAACCATTTTCTTCAATACGGACCAACTGTAGAGAACAACATGATATCGGTCAAACTACAGTGCACATCCTTTAGTTGCTAAATCAAAGATGAATCCACAATGCAGAAGCTTCTGTAGTATCGTATACTTATTACATGTGCACAGGATGCTCATCAGCAGTTCGCCGACCTCTTGTACTTTTGAGTTCTTTCTTTTCCCGTCTATTCCGACTAGTAAACACTTAAGCAATTTCTAATGCCCCATATCTTCCAAATCTTCGGACTTATTCATGCTTTTAGCCAGTCCATAGGGCTCTCTTCTCCCTATGTGACCAAATCACCTCAGAAAGCACTTAAGGTCATTATTTTATTTTCCTGTGTTAACCATTTTACCACATCGACGTATCTCTGCATTTCTCATCTTTTCAAGCCTTTTTTAATCTACATTTACCATTAAAAGCCATAACATCAGCTGTCACCGCTTTTCATTCATTAACTACCAATTCATCAGAGAGGAGACTTAAGGCATTCTACTCTTCCTTTCCATAGGCATTCCTCTATACTGTTTCAAACCCTTTAATTAACTCCGTCATATTTCGGAGTTTCATATGGCAGGAATGTGGTACAAAGGAAAACACATTCACGATAGTGGATGCATTCAAGACGAGATAGTCGATTTTTTGTGAAACTTGTCTGAAAAGACTCGCAGAGTAGGACAAAACATGACTACATCTAATATAGCAGAGATAAAAAGTTAGGATAGAATAGAGCAGCAGTCTGTATATAATATTACCTTGCATGGAACAAATCAGAATGCAAATAAATCCTTACAAGAATATGTAAGAAAACAATTCAGAAAGAGATGCATGAGGTTGGCTATATATACTGGAAAGTGATAAAGTGATCGATTAGGGCGTGAAGGTTAATAAAAGAGGAAAGTAAAATATCGTTTAAGTGGTATACAAAAGGAATGGCTATCTCGGGAGAAAAGTACAGTAGGTACTTGTTACTAGTATTATGCCTAAGCTCAGAACAGTGAAAATGAATAGGTCTAATTTTTGTCAGCCAAGTGTGGTTTGCAAAGACGTCATAGATTTATAAAGACAACAGTTATTTGTAGTCAGAACACTGAATATATATTATCGTAGCACTCCTGACGATAAACTGACATCCATCAAAATCAACCAACAAATCGCCCATGGGATGACCATGACGTCACTCAGAACATATGGCACATATAAAAGATCAAAATACATAAAGGAATCGAACCCCTTAATGATATAAGGTAGGCGGTCCTTCAAATCAACAACTTCAGTCATCTATAGTTCTTATGATTGTTGAAGGGCTGCTACTACCAGTTGGACCCAAAACACACATCAACACCCAGAAATGGTGAGATATTGAGCCTTGTAGAGCGTCGTGAAGGGATAAATGTGTCAGTGAGAGGTCATTTACGCAGGTCAAGGGTCATGTTAATGGTTTCGTAGGTGAATTAAAGTCCCCACTTCGTCGGCAGGACTTCCTTCCGTTCGTTTTGACTCAACCTCCTCCTCCTCCCACTTTATTGGGTTGACAGCTCGCTACTGATTCATTTAACTCATTAACCCACGAATTATTAACATTTTTGTTTGATTCAATTTAGCGGACAGACGTTACAAATGTTGTTTATAGCGATATTGCCTTTGACTAGATATTTTACACTTCGATATTTTGTCCTGTCACCACCCCCGTTTTGTTATTGTCGTGGGTAGATTGGTCAAGTCTCGTGATAACCGTACCCTATATAGAAATATGCCGAAATTAGGGAAAACTTGTATATTTTCTTTAGTCTTGGATTATTTTAGGGTAACCAAGGCCTGACGAGTAGGCTTAGCTAAGCCCCATAGGCTATTTCAAGCTAGGTTAGCTAATCTAAAATTCTTGTCCTTTAATAGCCCATTGAAGGTCTAGAATGGACTGTGGTAATGTAGCTAAGCTTGACCCAAGGCTGAATTAAGTTATTAAACTGACTAGATTAAGAAAACAACGATGACTAGCTTAATAATTACAGGTGATTTAAATGTCATATTTTATTAGCTTAAGCTAAAATGTATTTTCCAAGGTGAGGAAGCATATCATCCCATGATATCCTTGTAGGCTTTGGGTAGACTCTCATTCATTACTGTAATTACTAATACAGATTAGTCATGGCTTAGGAATAACCTATGAAATTAGACTTCATTTATATTATTATGATATTAAAAGCTAACATGATTAATAAGATAACGGCTCAGCTATGTATTATCTAGTATGGACAGTATAGAAAGTCTCATTACATCTCTCATGGAAGTACAGTTTGATATTAGGCCCATGTCCTGCAGAAATGCAAATTGGATTAGTAGGTTATGAGGAAAATTTAGCAAAATGGGCATTCTAGTCATGAAGTGTATCTATCATTGTATTCTATATTTAAAATAAACTAGAAAATAATAAGTTTAAAATTCAAGATTTTTTTTAAACACAAACAGAAAAAAATGTATTTTAGAAGATGTTGCTACCTATCATTGTAAACAGAATGTACAAACTATATTTGTGATGTTTGAAATAGCACTTATGCAAGAGTATAATTTACACACATTAGTAACATTAGAGAAACAACAGTAATAACAGCAAAAGAACTCTCTTCCAGGCTAACTGTCTTGATACATACAAAGCCAGTGCAGCGTTACTATGTTGAGCCTTCCAACATCATATCTTGGTGACCCCATATGTCATGACTCAAAATAGCTAATTAGGAACAATCAGAGTTGGGATTGCTTAAAAACATAAAGTACTTTATGATAGCTGAATCCGCAGTACCTCAGCCTCCAAACATCCCCCGTAGTTAGAAGATGACTTTCATCTCCCACCTATCTTAGCATGCATCCGAGTCCCCAGTACCTCTAATGGTAGGGCTGGTCATCATCTGTCCGGTGTTTCTAAAACACCCATAATGTTGCTCCCCTAAATCTCATTCACATCTCACTTTTTATGGCATTTACTCCCTTAATTTCATTGTCACCCTACTGCATTTGGCAGATTAATTCATTTCCCATAGCCTAGTGAAGGAATTTTCCATTATTCACCCTTTGAACCATTGTGAGAGAATTCCCATGTGGCTTCCATCACCTGGATTAAGTACAGTGCTGTACTCTGAGCTGTCAGCTGATGACAGTAAATATGTTGTTTGCTTTCTTTTAAACAACTCATATTGTTGCCTGCTTTCTAGCCTAGCCAGTGGTTGAGTTTGCTGTTCAAATTATATAGACTTTTGTTAGGGTTGTATTTTATTCACATGTAATTTTTGTGAAGTTAGTACTGTACTGTATTCCATTTCTTTGCATGTATTATTGGGGTTGTGTGCTGTATTCCTGTTGATGATGTGTTAGTTATTATGTGCGTTAGTTTAATATATTTTTGTGTAGGTCTTTAGTAGTTATATACCGTACTTTTTTTTCTAATGCCAATTCTCAATATTGCTTATTTTTTGCGTTATTGTTAACTCTCCTTGATATGCTTAATACTTGTACATTATAGGTAAGGATGGCTAGCTCATTTGGAATGTCTTTTGTTATTTTCATCTGGAAATGTGGGTACAGGTACATTGCTGAAACCTGATTGTTTTTTTATGTCATCAGTTAAGTAGGATTTTGGAATTCAGATGTTGCTTTATAAAACCAGCTGTAGTTCTTGGCTCTGGTTGCTTTTGTGCAGATTTGTGACTCTTGTTCTTTGGTTATTTTGTCTGAACTTATTGTGTTTTGAATATTGCTGACATTTATTCTGTTAACAAATTATTACAGTATAAAGATATGGAATCCCACTATATCCTACCTTTATGAGGGACGACAGTGGGAAAGTAGGTATTTTGGGTGATGAGAGAGTAGGAAATACAAGAGTGAAATACAAGGATGTATTTTGATTAAGGTAATATTTATAAGCACCACGTACTAGATAAGAAAGGACCTGGTGACCTAGGTTATCGGGGGAAGGATGTGGCAAAGGCCTCCCCCCTCCCCCCAGCCAGGTGAGGACCCAGAATCCTAGGTTAGGTTAGATTATATTGCCTTTATAAATTTTACTATGCAGTGGCCTAGGTTAGGTTCTGGGGGTCCAGGGGAGCAAAGCCCCTGTGGCCAGGTAAAAGGACCTGGTGCCTTGGGTAGATAAGGGTAGGACAAAAACCCTGTTATTTATTTTGATATATAGTGCCCTACTGTGGCCCTCCAAAACTGCAGGATGTAAAGGGGATCCAGTATCTTGAAAACTGGGATTTTGCTTCGAAATTGAATGTCAGAAACATTCTAAGCACACATTAAAACATGGGAAAATTGTATTTTCAACTCTGGAATGCATTTATGGCTTGAAGTAAAATTTACCTTTGGGTCATTTAATTTATTATTTATTGTCATAGTGGTTTATAGTTTTGATATTTTTCATAGTTAGAAATGCCTCGGTATAGCTTTGTTGGCACTCCAGATAAACAGTTAAGGAGATTTAAGGCTAACATTTGAAAGGTTGCCATGTATTGTGTGGTTCATGGATGTTGCACCATTTCACTAGAGTGCAGCACTACCCCCAGTTGCCATTTGGGCCGACATCAAAGTGTCAGGTTGTTGAGGTACTTGAGTGGCTTGATGGTGATGACTTTTTCAGCATCAGAGCTTTTAAGAGCATTTTCAGTCTCACCATCTCACCAACCTGTACCAGTTGCTGGGCCTGGTTATCAACTGATAGAAGTCAGAACTATCTCCTTTCAGAACAGCATCTGTGTAGGGAAAGAGCTAAACACGTTGACAACCCTAGTTTGTCAAACCCTGACATGTCATCCATTTTTTTTTTTCAGCTAACATCCCTAGAAAAGCTTGTACATATCAATAATTTGAGGCACCCAAGAACCATTTAGTACCAGTCACCAGTCTTTTTAGACCTTGATTGGTAGTAATGTGAAGTCAAATGAAGAGTTAGTTCCACTAGTGCCACCTCCTGAAAGCCTCAGTGGATAGATGGCCACACTTGGTCAAGCTACTCAAGGTGGCATAAAATCTCCATCTCTGTGCCAACTAGCAGAGAGATATTTCGTTGAGCAGAGTAGAGAAATGTCACACGTGATGTAAAGTTCCTACCAGGAAAACGCAGTGTCCTAGCTACCTCTTAGTCAGCTTACTTAAGTAGGCATAAAATCTCCATCTCTGTGCCAGCTACAGTAGTAGTGAGATATTTCCTTGAGCAGAGTAAAGAAATATCACACATGGAAAATGCATGTCCTGGTAGACTCCTTGAGTTGATGGTGCCATGCTCTCCCAGCAGAATGGTTTCTTTGCTCAATTTTGTGTAGGGAACTATGGAAGCTTTGGGGCTCTCCTCTTGTCAGTTTGTTTGGTACCAGCCTCAACAATTGACACTCAAACTACTGTTCCGTGCTTCTAGGTTTAGGTGACATCATCAGTATTTGCCTTTATCGTTCCCCAAGACACAATGGAGGGTTACACTTCTCTTCCTTTCTCCCTCATCAGGCCAGTGGACATATTGGAAACATTATCAAAATTGTAATAACTTTGCAAAAAGTTTAGAGCATACGTAAACATGAGAAAGAGTTTGAATGTCAATGAAAATTAGTTGGATGGAGCAGTGAGTTTTTATATTGATGGTGGAAGAATGAAATCAGTTGATTCATATAAATATTTGAGAGTAAACATAAGGGATTACAGTTGGATAATAAAAGAAATGAGTCACAGAATGGTTGAAGCAAAAAAGGTAGCAGTGTGTGGGTAGATTGAGAAGAAACAGGATTTTTTTATTGTAGAATCAAAAGATGAAATGTATTATTAAGGGATTATTGAGCCAGCTATATGGAAATGGAGCATTTATTGGAATGCAAATTCAAAGAAAAAAGTTGAATCTGCTGAGATGAAGTGTTTGCATAAAAAATGTGGCCTAAGAAGAATTGATTTAGGCATAAGTAACAGTAAAAGGTGTGTAAGTGAAAGGATGGACTGCATGTTCTGACATGTTGTTAGTCATAGGGGGAGAGTGGATGATGAGATTGGTGGAAAAATACACAATTCAAAAGTGGTAAGGTAAAAAGGCAAGAATGACCTAGAAGATGGGTGGATATGTAGGGCGAAAGAGGTATTGGAAAGAAGGACGCAAATATTCAGAAAATGCAAGGATACTGGTGAATTAATGTTGTGGAAGTTTTATCACTAGTGGCTCATCCACAGTTCGTGAATTACAAGTGAATGTAGCAGTGGTTATTCTGTTGTTTTAATGTGGAACCAACTTCTGTGAGGTTAGGAGAGCCATCAGAATATTAATAAATAAATATACATTACTTTATCTCTGGCAAAACAGTTGCCAAATGGTTTAATAGTTTGCTGACATGAATCTTTTGAGCATGTATTTTACATAAATTTTATACAGATATTGTGTATAGCATGTTATTTAAATGCAGCAAGACTAATCTACATAAATTGTTACTTCAAAAAGGGTTTTCATGGAAGGGTTCCTGTAGAACAGGTGGTGACTTTTGACATTTCCTAAAATACCTCTTGATCTTTGCATTGTAAAAACACATTGAAACTCATTGGTAGATTATTCAAGAGTATATAAAAAAAAATTGGTATATAATCATGAAGGTAGCTCTCATCATTTATGAGCGAATGTTTAAAATGTGATGTAAACACACTTATGTTAGTCAGGGCAATCTACATCCTCTCTTTCAGTTATATTCTTTAACAGATTAAAGCACATCTGCTGCTGCTTTTGGCAATTAATCATTTCAGGTGCCATATATCACGCTGGGTAGTGACCATGTAAAAAATACCCTTAAACCATGGGCTGTGCTATGGTCTTTCCATCCTCATAAAGCTTGCATGTCTGCTCAGTAATTATGTGTATAAATTATATTATGAATATATGTACAACTGATGCTGAAGTGTGTGTGTGTGTCGTATGTTTTCTGTGAAATGGAACCTTCTCATTGTTAATTTACACTGGAGAATATATCACAAATTTTTGTATCTTTTTTCGTAGTTGAAGTTCTGATAATGGAAATGGTGTTCTCAGAATATTATTAGTGATGTGAAAATAAACCAGAGGGCTTACTGAAGACAAGGTATTTTAATTACCATACTCTCTCTCTCTCTCTCTCTCTCTCTCTCTCTCTCTCTCTCTCTCTCTCTCTCTCTCTCTCTCTCTCTCTCTCTCTCTCTCTCTCTCTCTCTCATGCCTTGAAGTTCAGTGTTAATTATACTGATACTGTATATTGTTGTAAATCTTTTTAAAAGAGATTTGTCTCTGCCAGTTATATAAAGACATCAGATTTTAAAATGATTTGATATCGATGAATTTATCTAGAAAGAATGCAATAGGAAAGAATTACTATACTGATTTTGTCAAGCTGACTTAAGTAATGGTGAAAGATTCTCACTGTAGGTTTTAGTACAACAGTTTCATTGATATTTATTCATATAAAAAGAAGAGGGTAAAAAAAGTCAAGCTTACTGACAGTAGTTGAGAGAGAGAGAGAGAGAGAGAGAATGAGAGAGAGAGGGAGAGAGAGAGAGTGTTTGTTTGTATGTTGTAGAGAGAGAGAGAGTGTTTGTTTGTATGTTGTAGAGAGAGAGAGAGAGACCTGGGGGGGACCAACCAGTGGCATTACCATAATAGAGGAAATGAGCAATAATGGGTTATATGATAGTATTGAGCTGACTGACTGGTACAATAGGATTGAACTCTGGTGAGATGGTAAAATAGGTAGAAACGAACGATTGAATGCAGTAAATACAAAACGCAAGTAGAGTGCCGAGAAGTGTTACTGTACACTAGAGCCAGGAGATGGCTCAACTAGTTATTCCATTGCAACAGCTACCTCAGTATTAAGGGGAATGTGCAACTGATCACACAGTGTTGTAGTTTAGATGGGAAAAGAAGGACTTTGTTTGTGAAGCATTTACTTTTAAATTGAAGGAGGGAAGATTTTTGGGGGTATCACGATGTGGTCTTCATCCTTGGATTTTCCCAATGAAACACAAACTATCCACCTTGTGTATGAAAGAAGAACAACTTTCCAGGTAACAGTTGTGAATTTGTTACTGTAGTGCAGAATGAGTATTGCTCAGTACTGGAGTATGAATAAAGATTCTATTTAAAATATATATCTAGTAATTCGAGCCTGGCAGTTCTGCCTTGTTTCTGAGTATGTTTAATATCTTTTTCAGAGTTTTTTTGGGTTCGGCCAAAGTGCCGAAATTGCCATCCAGCTGGATGGATCAGATACGCGAAAAATGGCAGAAATGAAAACAGAAGATGGCAAAAAGGAACGATATTACCTGTATTATGATGGCGAGAGTGTATCTGGAAAGGTAAGACTTTTGACTGACTTATACACTTTATCTAAAATATGCCCATTATCAGTTTTATTTCTAAACTTCACTTTATGTTGCTTGCTAAAATAGTTTGTATTCATATGAATGAGGGCAGATTTACTGAATGCTATATGCTGGTTGGAAATAGGTGAAATTAAGTGCCCTACTTGATTTGGTATTGTTATTAGGGGTCATATGCTTTAAATGTAGTTTTTTCATGTTGCTGTGGTCAGTTTTACTTATTTACCACAGTTTTCCAATTTTGATACAATTTATTTGTCTGCGTAGAGTCTTTCTGGATATATTTTATATGTCAGCATTACTGTTTGTTTCTCTGGTATTTAGATGCAATATATTTTTTTCCTACTCTGATTTGTATCTCATTGCATGATTGAAATAATTTGCTTTTAAATATTATTCAAATTAAGAACCTAATCTGGAATGATATTGCCTCTGTATTGGTGTTGACATTTGATTTATTAGTGCTTTTGCTTTGGTGTTAACTTACAGCTTGGCTCTACTTATCTGGGTTTCAAACTAAAAGTATTATATTTTCCAGGTTAATGTAATTCTCAAAAAGCCAGGTAGTCGGCTAGAGCACCAGGGCATCAAAATAGAATTTATTGGGTTAATCGAGCTATACTACGACCGAGGAAATCACCATGAATTCACCTCCTTAGTCAAAGAGCTGGCAAGGCCTGGCGAGCTTACACAGAACACAGCTTTTGACTTTGAGTTTAACCAAGTAGAAAAACCATATGAATCATATTCTGGGACTAATGTTAGACTTAGGTAAGTACTGTTAATGAGTAGATTTTATTCTGTTCATTGAACAAAACTGAATCATTTACTTGCTTAGTATAATATTACATTTCGGTCAATAACTTTCATTGACAGTTGTCTGTTTTAATTTATGTAAAAAGTGCTTGTTCATTACAACCCCATTAGTTGTATACATTACTGTATTGCCTTGTCTATGTGCAATGGACTAGTCACACCAATGTATACAGTACTGATCAGATGCATTTTGCTTCCTATGCCCACCACAACTGTGATGGTTTAGCCACCAGCCATTGTGGTGTATGACTCCATGGAATAAAAATGCTTTCGCATCTCTCCTTGGATTTACCTGCCAAGTGTTTTTTACTGTTGTGTTCTTGTTTTTCATTATTCATTTTTTTTGTCTGTGGGCTTCATTCAATAATTTCATGTTATCTTTACATTATTTAGAGGTGATTTTTGCTTGACTTGCCTTTCTCAAGGTTACTTGTTTACCATACCATAAGGTAGATGTTAAGGGTTACCTGGGAAGACCTGTAACATATGTTGTCCCTTGAGAAGGAATCCCCTCCTGTGTCCACCTTGGAGAGGTCAGCAGTGTTCTGCCTCAGCAGAATGCTGCATTTGTGAGAAGTGGTCAGTTGATCAGTGTCTCCTGTTTGCCCAGAAGAGGCCCTATTAGCATCATTCTAAGCCTTCTGAGGCCACCTTATTGGAATCTTCAGCCTTTGGGCTTGTTGGGTTATCATCAATTTCAGAGAAGAGTCAAGTCTTGTCATATGGTCTTGATTCCTCCCCCTACAATGAATTGAGCACCTGCCGTGGATAAGAAAATTGCTCAGTGGACTTCACTTCTGTGGTTCTTTACTTCTATGGTTTACTTCCCAGAGGAGAACTTTTCTCCCTTGAAGATTTCAGAGGCTGAAGATTTGCCTATGAGCTCTGCTTACTCCCATAACAAAATGTGATTAGTATTATTGTGTTAATCAATAAATTTAGTAAATTTACATAAGATATATGATTAGTGAAGTTCCAGTAGCTTATAAAGTGTTATGAATGAGGTAAGGATTTCATAAATAGTTTGTATACCATACCAAGTAAATTATTGGTGAAGTATATCTGTAACAAGTATAAGCATATTGGTAATGAGAGAGAGCAAATGCTGATGTTACAATGCCTGAGACAGTGTGACTGTCAAAAAACATAGGAAAGATATTTGAATTTTTTTTATATATGATTAATATTGTCATATACTGTATTATTATAAAACTTCATAGTATAAGATTTTATACAGTGCTGTATATATTTTTAACAGCATTTGGTGCATAACGTTCTAGCTGAACATAGAAATTAAAAGAAAACCATGTGATTATGCATTGTTGCTTTTGCATTCATGTTAAAGACGTATTGTACGCATTATGTATTGTTAACTAATGAATACGGTTCTGTATCTGTAAAAATACATTATGCATTGTTAACAAAGTTATTCAGTTCTGTAGTTGAAAATTCATTCTTGAAGGAAACAAAACATTTGCAAGGACATGTAATAAGTGAATTCTCCCTAATGCAGCATTGAAAATTAACTTCCTTTTTAAGGGCTACAAATAAAAGAATTAAACCTTATGCAGGTGAGCATGTTATTCATCATTACATTTATGCTGTAATGATGAGACTGTTGTGCTACATTCATTTTCAAAACTAAAGAGAAATCAAATACCACACTTGTAACTGAGGTGCTTTTGCAAAGGAAAATCTTCAACTCTGAACTTGAACCTGTTGTAGTGTGAAAAATCGTTAAACAAAGTTATCAGTTGGAGGCATTAATCCTAAGGAAAGGAACCATGCATATCTTCACAGAGTGTAAATTTAGATTGATTATTTTCATATGAATCTAAAATTATATTTTCTTTCTCAAGGTATTTTCTCAGAGTAACCATAGTCAGACGATTATCGGACATTGCAAGAGAAATGGACCTCCTGGTACACACACTTTCCTCATACCCAGAAATGAACAACTCCATTAAAATGGAAGTTGGTATTGAAGACTGCTTACACATTGAATTTGAGTATAACAAATCCAAGTAAGTGATTCTTATTCACAGTTGTTGAAATGTTGTTTTTGAAGATCACAATGTGATTCATATGTCGTCAGACTTTTATCATCATGTGTTTATACTTAAGATGTATTGAGCATTCCTAAATTAAAAATTTCATCTTTTTCAGGTACCACCTAAAAGATGTTATTGTAGGGAAAATCTATTTTTTATTGGTGCGAATTAAGATTAAACATATGGAAATTGCCATTATCAAAAGAGAAACGACAGGTTCAGGTAAGTGGTTATCAACATTAGTGTTGTGATTTCATTGCCTCAGTGCTGTAATTGTGATTCACCTCAACTTTACACTTAGGTTTGAAAATTATAATTTTGTAACTGTGTTATATGTTTTAATTTGTTTTCACTTATGATTTTGACAGGTCCAAACACATTTAACGAGAATGAAACTATTGCCAAGTATGAAATTATGGATGGTGCACCAGTCAGAGGAGAAAGCATACCTATTAGAGTTTTTCTTGCTGGTTATGATCTAACTCCCACGATGAGGGATATCAACAAGAAATTCAGTGTTAGATATTACCTCAATCTTGTCCTTGTTGATGAAGAAGAGAGGAGATACTTTAAACAACAGGTTAGCAACTGATATATATATGAGTGGCGCAGTGTAATAAGGTGCCAAGCAAGATAAAAACACATTTAAAGTTTGCCAACTATGAAAACGCTTATATAAAAAAAACCAGCCAAACGATTTCTATGAATCATACCTCATTTTAAAGGAAATTTATTCAATCATATGCAAAAATCATTATAGTATGTTTTGTCATTTAGCATGAAGGTAATGTAAGATTGTAAAGTGTTAATGAACACAATGAAAATGTTTTCAAATTAAAGCATGTTTTTGTTAAAATATTTATCCTAATAATGCTCTAAAATTATTATTATAACTATCTGAGTAAAATATGAAAATATTATAAAACAAAAACATCCTCCTACATCCATGCCCACTGGCCCTTTTTTTTATGCCTTATGATGTAGCAGTGAGAACTCCAAGGGCGAAATTTCCTTTGTTCTGGATTTTCGAACCTTTGCATGTAACATAAGGGGACAAAAGTTAAGGATTCTTTTTAGCTGCTCGCTCACAATAAAAAAACCAGTTCGTATTTAATTAAAGTCTCAGGGTTTTATTAAGATTTTTTGGCATTTTTTAAAAAGGGGTTTATGATTTTTATTTTTTAAAAATGGTATCGTATCTAAAGGTATAATCATAGGAAATGCAGCTGTAAAGCTTGCTTCAAGGATGGGAGGGCTGCTTCCATATACATTTAGCTTTCTTGCATTTGTTTAATCAATATTATTTAATTCAGTAGCATATTGAGAAAACAAAAAAGGAACTCATGTCAGTAGATTACTTAATATTTTTTATATGTTTTTCATAGATATGAGAATGATCTAATGCAGAGATGCTGCCTGAATACTGTATTGGTCTCTTCTCTTATTTTAAAATTTGCCGAAATCCTCCTTTGTTTCCCCTCAGGAAATCACATTATGGCGCAAAGGTGAAAGGTTAAGACGTCCTATTCAGCAACAACTTTTGGCTCAACAGCAGGCGGCGTTACAGCAGATGAGTTTAAACAATCAAAGTAGTAAATTTCCCCAGTCACATCCTCAGGGAATCACACAAGAGTATGTAAGTAGTATGCGTAAATCACTTACATTAGAAGTATATGAGGTTGAATGCATTTAATGGAAATGATGATCCATGGAAGCCTAGGGTAGTTCTTGTCTTGTTATGATTTGAGGGACATTGTTTTTTAAGTTTTATTCTTTTTCATTTATCTGATTATAATATTACACAGGTTAAAACACAAATGACCCATCTCTTCAGTACAACATGTAAAGAATGAAAGGAGAGAATAGTAACCAAAGATTTATTATCATACCAAAGTTAGTTGTTCCAGTAGCTTTATGCATATAAAAGTGTGTTATGTGTGGTGAAGTTCAGGTTATTTGGTTTAACTTTCTATCTTGTAGGGTCCACCTCCAATGGCCTCCAATGTCGCTGAACCTCCGTCCCCACAGCAGTCACAAAGCCCTATGCATGAGGAGGCACCGGAAGAAGCATTACCAACGAAGTCATCACCATTGTGTCAACAAAGGCAACAAAATATTATTCCACCACAGCCACAGATAGAACCTGATTCAGAGGTACAGTGATAAGATTGTTGGTTTGAATGTATTCTTCTGATGTTTAATAGATTGTCTTGTGAAGTTTATTTGAATTTTGTCATTTCTGTATTTGATATTAGCAGGGTTCTCGACTTTATTTGTTAATGAAGGATCTTGAAGATGAGTAATGTTCTATTTTGGATTGATCAAGGATTTACTGTAATACAGAGATATAAAATAACTAAAATATGCATCCAGTAAACCACAAGAAGTACACACTCCTTTTGGTCTCTGTCCTGCTTGGCTTTCTCCATCATTGACTATGACTTCCATCCAACTTTTGTTTATATTCTCCAAGAGGGATACAGGGTTGTGCTTTTTATAGGGTATCCGCTATCATCATCAAGACTAGTTTTCCAAAGAAGATCAGTTTCAGGTTCTTATTTAGGAAGGTTACCTGCATGAGGTAGAAACCACACATTGAGAATGTAAAGGAAAGTTGCAAAACTTATTAGAACATGATTTTTTGGTCCCCTGAGCATTGGAAGGGTGCAGACTTATAATTTTCAAGTTTCTCTGCATCTTCATTCAGTTGAAGTTTCATGATGTAGGTATTCAAGTTACTGGTGAAATTAATCATGTAAAGTAAGGGAACTTCTTGGCAAATCTAAACCTGAAGAATAGCTACTTTCCTGTTCTAGTTTATAAAGTACTCAGGAAATACTTGAGGTTTATATGGAAGTGAACTGTTTCCCAATATGGTCTGTCCACATCTTGACAGTATGGGCTTTGGTGGTAAAAAAGTTAAGTATACCTTAGTTTTACCAGACCACTGAGCTGATTAACAGCTCTCCTAGGGCTGGCCCGAGGGATTAGACTTATTTTACGTGGCTAAGAACCAATTGGTTACTTAGCAACGGGACCTACAGCTTATTGTGGAATCCGAACCACATTATAACGAGAAACGAATGTCTATCACCAGAAATAAATTCCTTTAATTCTTCATTAGAAGGCCGGAGACTCGAACTCAGGCCTAGCGAGTGCTAGTCCACAACTCTATCGGCTCCCCTAACGAGGAACTGGCTTTGGTGGTAGATGCAACCTACTCAGCCTTCCTAGATGTAAGATGGGCGTACAGATACACTGGTTAGGGGAAAGAGGGCTACTGACAGTAGAATCAACAAGTTCCTGCAGCTGTCTGAACACTTTATATAGGAGACATTCTGAGACAGAACGTTACACCCCTCTTAGATAATGTAGTTTCACTAGTGAAGTTTTTCTTGGGTAACAGGTGTAGGGTGTGGTCATCACAACTCCATTTGCTTTGGTACTTGTTTATAGCATCGGTGATCTCTAAGAGTTGATAAGTCAACAGATTGTTCAAGTAGGATCTGCAGTGGTGTTTCCGGCATCACTGGATTTTGTTTGAAGGTAGAGGTCCCAGTATCAGTATAGTAAAAGTCTTTGCTTGTTTTAAAACCAGTTTCCAGTTAGAAATTCAAGAAATGTCTTCAATACTTGGAAGGCACTGTAGTGAATTAATCATAGCTTAATGTTTTTAACACAAGTCAGTGACTTTACTATAGCTTGTTGTTTTTTGAGTGCAATCCACAGACACATTCCAAGAGAAGAAAAGTTCTTTCCCTAGCAGACAATTCACCAAAGCTTCAAAGCACTTCTGTTTGCAAAGCCATTCCTTGTGTGTATGGCTTTCCATTCAAATCTAGCAATCCTGCTCCCAGAATTTAGTGATTTTCTGTGTTCTTTTTTCTCCATTTTGACAATTTTTCCTTTAGGAATATTAATCTTCCTTTGTTCCAACATGGATACTTCTTTTTTGTGCATAAATGATCTTAATTATTCTAAAATTCATTGAAAATCATTAGTTGAGTGTTTTGCTTTGGATGGTTGGACAATTCTCAAACTCTGTAAGAAACATCTTTAAACAGCTGATCTGTTCATGGTTATCCCTGTTTTAAATGATGTAGATATTTCTCTTGGGTGCTTGTTTATTTACTGTTGTAGTTATTCATATTTAATTTTATAGCTTTTTCAGTGTTAGGTGTGAGTATGAAACTGTACTGTAAATAATACTTGTAAGCTTAGGTTCTGTATCATTTTAGTTTTGTTTGCTCAGGTTTCTGGATTGTTACAACTTTGCTTATAAGTTTATTACTGTGTTTCATTACCAGTTTGTTTAAGTAGTGATTTCACTTAATGTACATTCTAATTTAATCTTTTACCTTTTGGTTAATCACAAAAATGTTGTGCCCTGTAATTTTTGAGTATTCACTGTTATTTGAATAACTTTTTATGATTTAGGATTTATCTTCTTGATCAGGTGGAGTTATTATTACAGACAGAATAGTTATATTTATTATTGTGATTTTTGCTTTTAATTCTTATCGTTAACAAGCAATTCCATGGTTTCAAGCTCATTTTGAAAGGAGCCTTGATTTGAAGTGCAGTGCATATTGAGCTGTGGGGTGCACTCCAGACCTTACATGCAGTGTATGTAATAATTTGTCCCAAGCTCTTTGGTTCCTCTGCTTTAGTCAACATCATTACAGGTATTATCATCACATCAGCTCTTCCCTTTGTGGAATTAGGCTTGAAATGATTTCTCTCCCCCTCTCTTCTATCCTGTACTCTTCTGCTGAAACTCCTGTCTGGTCTAGGTCTTCGTCTATCCCCTTTTTCCTTGATTTCCTGGCCCTTCCCACAGCTGTTGATTCTGCTACAGTACTTCCATATCTACTGCTTTTCTGACCAACTGCTCCTTATCCCTTCTCATCACATGTCCAAACCATGTCAGTCTTTGAGATCTGTCCATGTGAGGTAGGTGATTGATGCATACCTCTTGGTCCGGTGGCACATGAGTCATTAGACTGATGCAGTAATGTTGGTAAGATAAAAGACTAAGAGTTTGGGAAAGTTGATATGATTACATATGTAATTGATAGGTTTGTATTAAAACTGTAATTTTACGATTATAACATAAAAACGTAGTACATTCTTGCTGTTTTAGAAAAGTTTCCACACAGGTGACACTATCTACTGGAAAGTTTGAAGAAAGAATGTATATGGGAAATTTTTTGTATTATTGAAGAAATCTCTTGTATTTACATTTCTGAACCAATTTATTTCTTGCAGCCTTCTGAAGAGGAAGTCATAACTCCCAAACTACCATCACCTCCCACAGAACCCCCAAACAGTATTGACTCACCAGAAGATGAGTTTTTAGAAGCCCAAGCTGGTTCCCTCTCCGAAGAAGACAATTTAGAGGAAGATCAGGAACCCCCTATGAAGGCATCTTCTGGGGTGTCACAAGAGCCTGTTCCTGTTGCTCAGTAGTGGATGGAGGTTGACCTCTTCTTCATCTTCATTTACATTCTTGAGTTGGATGCGGGAGGGGAGGTGGTATGGAGGTCCACATTTAGGGTTTAGGTAAATCTTTTATTTTTGTGTTGTTACGACATTTGACATAAATTTTATCTTGGTAAATAGTAAATAAAAAACACTACAGAGACCTTGAAAATATTAGTGTAATGAATTGTTATAAACCCCACAAATATTTGATGTAACTACTTTGGAATATGATGAAAACTATACATAGCATTGTTACTACCCTTCTTATAATAAAGATGAAAATATAAACTCTCATTTCCTCTTCTAGATGAAGATATTTCTGGGATTATTTTTTTCACTACTGCTTGTTAATCTGCAAGCAGAGAGATCTTAATTGTTTTTCTTTGGTTTGTTAAGTTATATGCTTCATTCTTTATTAAGTAGTAATTGATGAATTGCATCTTTTTTTGGTGTCCTGTATTCACTGATAATTTCACTAGGATGAATGAGGCTTTTCTCTGTATGATTTAAGGGAGCTCTTAAGATGATCTACAAATAGGGTTTACATTTTCACTCATATTGTCTCATGTTTCAAAGTCTTTATTTATTGTATTTAAAGTCACAGCCATACCCCTTTGTAACTGATTTCTTGAAGTGATAGAAGGTGCTTTTTAATTGTTTAAGCATTCGGGGAGTTTCATGTGTCTTCAATTCAATAATGTAACTGTATTTAACCTTGATTAGCATATTAAACTGATGCTGGAAAATACTGCGACAGGGTATTCAGAGTTCAATTGAAAAGTAACTGAGAATTTTCCCAGTATCCAAAATAATTCTAGTAGGGTGATCTCTCTCTCTCTCTCTCTCTCTCTCTCTCTCTCTCTCTCTCAAAGTTAGTAAAGTATTACCTAGTTTTGATACATATTGCATGGCAGGCTCTGCCTTCTATGTTGTCAGTGTTTCCTTTTGTGAGAAGTGCACCCAAGGCATATATTATTTGAAATGTGGTTGAATGGAACTGTTCTTTTTAATAGCTTACCTTTTAAAAGATTAGTTAATTGGTATAGTGTTGTTTCATAAGTCATATCTTAGAAGAAAAAAAATCAGGCTTTAGAAGTATGGTGTGGTTGAAGAACTAGTATTGGTAATGAGAAACTTGCAGCTACTATTACTTTCTGTGGAAGATTACTGAGATACAACTTGCAGTACAACACATTAATTATTCTCTTCATAGTGGAAAAATATTAGCATTATATAGCATATTAAGAGCATACAGTGTTTGTTTCAGAATCTTGCATTGCATCTTTTTCATATATGCATTTAGGTAAATAATTTTGCCAGGTAATTGATGAAATTTTAAGTTGCCAAGGGATTCAAAACAGTTTTGCAAGTTAGCTTACTCTATAGCAATTTCATGGGCATTTGTAATTATACAGAGATCTGAGTTCATGTCTAAACTTGCAAAAGGAAAATCTGATACAAAAGCTTTAATGATGTTGATATTGATTGACTGTAAGTTATTTTCTCAATTTTTGTGTCATAGAAAGAAATTGAAAATACAGTTAACTTTTTCAGTGCATTTAAACAATCTAGTTACTTTAGGCCTACAATTGTGCCATAGTTCATTGGTAGCGCTGCAATGATCCGTGCCATGATAATGATCATATGAAATTGTGTGCACTCTGTTTCATTTCAAGGAGCACATCCTTAAAGTATGTTGCAGTATCCTTTTTTTTTTTTTTTTTTTATAGTTTCTCATTATCATTTAAACTAATTTCCTCAGACATACCTGCCACTTAAGTAGTTGAAGAGTAATTATTTTTGGTGAATGTGTGTGTGATGCAATCATGATATTCTTGCACTAAGCTTTTGTGCTAGGCAGTATCAAGAACTTTATGTATTCTGCTATCCAAACTGTACGCGTAACCTTTAGCATCCTGGAGACTTTGTGTTATGTGTTTTAGAAGGTCTGTATAGTTGAGAGAAAGTGTTGAATTTGCAGCAATTATTTTGCCCCAGAATTGAGAGAAATGCCTCATTTTTCCAAGAGTGTACTGCAGTCATTCCATGTAGCTATATCCTCATTTCATTCTCCTTTTTGCCAGTAGTTCACACCTTTTCTACATGCTTTGGCTTTAGCCATTGTGTGAAAAATAACTGTCTCTTCAATATAGGAAGCATGGATAACATACTTTGACCTAATTTAATATTTTTCATTTTTTTTTCCACATATAGTACAGTATATACATATGTTGTTGTTTAGCTATGTTAGTGATTTATCTTTACAAAGAAATGACAAAACTCATGGCTTTTTTTCTTAACCTTAAATTCTAGGGTGAATGGTCATCATTAGTACTGATTTTTTTATTGTTACACTTCTTTCTGCAATCCTTTTAAATGTTTCTCCATTTAGGCCATAGTTTTGAAACTTCCATTCTGTGTAACATTTGACTGTGAATGGTTGAATATCTATTTAATTGTGAGGTTTTCGAGTCAAATATTTGAGTGGTTCTAATTGTTTTTATTTCAAAATTTGCCTTATTTTCTTATAAATTCTCATTAGGGTATTTGAAACAGTTTCTTCTGCTGACAGTAACCAAGAGTTTTATGGCATAAAATTCAGATACCCTCAAGTTTATTAGATTTTGGAATGATTGCTTTATGGTAATTCATTTCAAAGAGTCTCTGATATTGGTTCATAGTCTCATCATTCATTTGGTTAAACATACAACTCTTGTCTAGATTTCTTATGGTTTTTATTTAATTTTGAACATACATTTGATTAACATTTTATTGTCATTGCATGAAGGATGGTTATGAAGACAAACGATAAAAATGCAGAAGAATACTTTAAGTCATCACAGGGAAGTTATGTCCTTATTTTTGGAATATACCATTAATTTACTATTTTAATGATTGATCTGTACAATTTATTTAGATTACTTATATAAAAAACGAAATTTGACTTCACAGGGTCAGATGCTATTGTGGCAGCTTATTCGTTATTGATTAGTTTTACCAGACCACTGAATTGAAATTTACATTCACAGGACTGGATAACTACAACTGACTCCAATAAGTTTTATGTTATAATATGAATATTTTCTTGTAAGCTTTATATAATTTACCATTTATTATCCTTGTTTCAATCATATAAAATATACAGTTGATGCCAGATAATTTGTTACTCTTTTTAATGTATGTATAACTTCATTTCCTCTGCTGAACATATTTGTATTTCATTTGCATCATGTTAGTAATTTATGTTGATATGGTATAGGTATAGTTATTTTTTATTAAGATACAGACTTGACTTATAAGAAACTGGTAACATTACAGAACGTCTCTCTCTCTCTCTCTCTCTCTCTCTCTCTCTCTCTCTCTCTCTCTCTCTCTCTCTCTCTCTCTCTCTCTCTCTCTGAAAAATGTCAATAAGAAGGTACAAAATTATGCTATTCAGTGTACCAATTGAAATGGAAAACACTCAGGACTAATATAGAAATCAAATTTTGACTCCACTCATAGGCTCATTTGTAAATTTTTTGGAGAAATTGGTTGGGCGTTGAGTTACCTATCTTTTTCTTATTTGTTAGATATCTGTGATCAGTAATCCATGTTTAAAGCAAACAGCCAACATTCTAATCACCATTTGAATGAACTATTGAAGGTTCCCCATGCTGAATCCAGCTCTCTGTTATGTAATCATCTATCTTAATTGAGCAGTTTCTGTTGTAATGGTTAATATATCACCATTTTTATGACTTACAATTTGTTCTTATATTCTTTTGGGAGTACAGTAAGAGGAATTATGATTGCAAATGGTAGGAAGTCATCGGTGGTATGTATAAAGGCATTCTGTATTGTTTGTAAACACAGATGATGATAAATTTGAATCACTTCTAAGAGATAAAAGTATATTTTGTGGGATAACACGACTAGAGGAATAACTTAAAACAAGAAGGACACCCCTAAAATTAATAGACATGTAAGTTATGCTGATAACATCAAAATGAGATGATATTTTATTAAAGTTAACAGCTGTCATTCAGTAAGTGATATGGGGTTTTTAGGAATTTCAGACAAAATTTATGTAGTGTTTCATTACTTTATAGAGTAACATAATTGCCTGTTTTTGCAAAAACTTTTTATATACTATCCATATGCTTATAGAATACGAAATGGATTAACCTGGAACTCTTTCCTTACGGTATTACTTTGAAGATAAGCTCCAGCTCTGCAGGGTAGTGCTCACATCACAAGGACCTTGAAGTCAAGCTTTGTAGTAAAAAAGTGAAAAAGTTTTAGAAAGTTATATACGTGCTATAAACTTTTGCTGGAAGATTTTAAAGGTAAAGATTACCAAGCATTCTGTTTCAGTACTCCATGACTTGCTTAAAGTTGGGAACTTAAAGGATAAAGGATGGTCCATGGTAGTTTTATCATTTTTTGGTATTTCAGTGCTGTATAATATTGGGAAAGCTTTGTAGATTTATGAGAAGAAGGAAAAAATTTTGGGCAAGTGGATTGCCATTTTTATCATTTCAGTTAAATTTCTGTCCCTTTCTCAACTTTGATTGTAACACCTTTGCTGTTTTTGAGGTACATGTGTTTCATCAGATGCTTTTTTGTTAGTCATTTGTAAGATTGTATTCTTGTATCCTTTACTGATACTTGGATCAACTAATATGCTGTATATGTAACAGGTGTCAGCAAGCGTTTATGCTACTATATAGTTTTGCTTCACACATTTCTAAAGAGAATTCATTGTGGTCAGGATTAAGTGTAAAGGTTTTAATTTGAGTTGATCCCATTTAGTGCTGGATTCTCTATTAACACGACTCATCAAGACAGACTGTCTCTCTTGACGAGTCCTCCTTGTATTTTGTAAATATATGAAGGTATGGTTTTTGATTTTTTAAGTGTTTTGGGGAGAGCTTTTGTATAATCTCAGTAAAAATAGAAACATTACCTTCAGGAGTCTTGTTGACGAGACTCACGGTGTCTTTCGTGATATGCGTAGTGTTATGAGCAGAATATGCACTTAACAAAAGCTTTTCTTATGTGTTAAAGAAAGGTAAGCTTAGTACAATTTCGGCCAACTGCTGCACACACTACATTTCATCTGTCACTCTCATTATACCCACCAGTAGTATTTTCAGTACTAATTCTACTTTTTTTTTATGTTTTGTGAAAAATTTCTTGATCTGTCAACTGCTTCTGTGATCCAGCCATCCTATCGTGTAATGTTGATGAATGTTTGACCTTACAAATTTGTGAGTGGTAGAGGTAATATAGGAAAGAAGGTTCTTTATTGGACATAAAATTTTGTTTTTGAAGTTGGCAACCAAGATCGTTTGTAGTCATTTTAATTTTATTATTGCAACAGGAACAGGTTCTGTGGATTTTAGAAATGCACACAGCTTTAAATATATTGGCACAAGCATATTATTTATAAAATAAAAGATCTTGTAAACTGTATGCATAAGTCAAGTATATGTTTTTTTCTATTGTGCTCTGACTGCGTGTTGATTTGTTGCGTTTGACATTCATTATGATTCAGTTCTATAAATCTCATTAGGCTGGCTGAATGGAGATGATGCACTTTCACAAGATTTGTAAGACTGATGTTTTGTACTTCGATTATATTTTCTTTAGACTGCGTAATGAGCCTTTTCAGTGTTACTAACAGTCAGTGATAATGGAATTTGAATATATTTAGGTGGACTATTATTCATGCAAATGATACCAGTGTATTTTTTCTCTGTTGTGAAGAGAAAAAACAGTGTAAATACATTAAACACTTGATTATGAAGTTCATTTTTTTTATTTATTTTTATACGTTGATGGTACTGTTTGGATATTGAGATAGTGGTAACATGGAAGTTTGTTTCATGTTAGTATATGCAAGTTACAGAATTGGAATTTCAGCTTGTAAATAATGAAGAAATATGTTATCTCAAGGATTAAACAATGCCTGTGTGATAACCTTGCAATGAGTTAAAAATGTGTATTGTTTATTTATTAGATGGGCCAAGTTTATTTGCATGATTACAAGGGTCTAAAAGTTAAAGTAGCTAAGAGTAAGTAAATGACTTGTGAAAGTGTGATACTCTCTCTCTCTCTCTCTCTCTCTCTCTCTCTCTCTCTCTCTCTCTCTCTCTCTCTCTCTCTCTCTCTCTCTCTCTCTCTCTCTCTCTCTGTGTGGGAATCAATTTTCCAGCACTGCACTGTCAGAATTATTTCTTATTGATTATACTGTATGGGTTCATTTGATATTGTGAAGTATGCTTTAATTA
Source organism: Macrobrachium rosenbergii (assembly GCF_040412425.1). Lineage (NCBI taxonomy): Eukaryota > Metazoa > Arthropoda > Malacostraca > Decapoda > Palaemonidae > Macrobrachium > Macrobrachium rosenbergii. Next base: position 38,357,047 of record NC_089754.1, on the reverse strand, counting down.
TTTCCTGCCTGAAAGTCATGATCTGATTTAATCCACTATGTTTTCCTTGAGTAACAATAAATAAAGAATCTGATGAAAAAGAGAACAGTATTACCCCAGGTGCAACTTATTAAAAAAAAAAAGCACATTTAACATACAAGAGTACAGCCTTGTGGCTTTTCTCTTCACAAAATATTTCATCATGCTCTGCACTGTCATGGATGGCATACAAGACTCAATCCAGGAATAGGTAGCCACACTAATAGACTTCTGCTAGATGAAAAGATGGCCTTATTTGCAAATACTGTAATGCAATACTGACTACGTATCATAGTGTACTTATCTCTTGCATATGTTGCAGTCTGATGTTCTTGTGCATCCTTTTCTATCTTTTTTTGTACCTTGTTATGAACTTTATTTGCAGTATCCTTTGCTACCACAGTTTCATTATGCATACCTCTTATACACTGACATGTAGTGCATCTACATGTATTGTAAATATTTACACTTGATCATTGAATTTTGTTTCATATACTTACTCTTACCTCAGTGCATAGGCAAGGTTTTTTATGAGAAAAGGCTTTCTTGTTGAAAGTTACCTTTTGATCTGTTACCTTCTCACTTGTAATATATCTCAGAACACTTCACCATTGGGTTCATAATGCTTTTACCATTAGCATGAATGGAGAAAGCCATGCGTTTCGAAAGTTATCTTTCAGAGTGAAGTAGCTTTTTCTCATAATTCAGGCCTAACATGATTTTCATATAGAGGGATTGAATTGGAGGAAGCATTTTGTGTGATAAGACTTTCTTGCTGCCATCTCGTCTTATAACTGGTTTTATAATAAAGAATGTTTCTCTGCACACATATGCAAAATAAGTTCCAGTTTGCCTTGAGTGACATTACTTGAAAAGTAAGATTGATATAATGATTTTGTACCCCTCTTTATTTGAAAAATACTACCATTTTCTATGTTTATGTGTGTGCTGTTATGTGGAGATTGATTATAGGCATATGAACTTTATAAATAACTGGATGATTTCATTTGGTGATACATCTTGGCATCAAGAAGTAATAGGAATTTTTTAGAATGTATATTAAAAAGGTTTTAGAAATAAAAGCCTTATGATAAAATGTTTTTCTTCAAATTACTTGATTGGAAGATTACTTAGTAACTAGTCCAGGTGATATGTTTTTTCAGCAGTGATCCAAGACGGCAGTTTTTTGTTATCAAGAGTTCTTTTTTTTAAAACCAAATGTGAGGGAGACTTTGGCCGGGAAAGTTTTGTGAAATGCACCTCTAATCCTCTAACAACAGAGCAAGAGGAAATGTATATTTTTGGGGTGTCTGAAACCATTTTAATCTTTATAGCATACTTATTTTTATGTTCACTGACAGTAAGTAGGCCCATGTACTCGCTGATGCTGGCAGATAATAAAGTGCCATTTTCAAAAGATAGTTTTTACACATTTTTGATGTACAGTTGACCACCACCTGTTGATAACCTTCCCTGAATCCACGGTCAACACTTTGTACACTGACCCTCAATGACTAGGGGGAGGAAGTGTTGTTGACTAATACATAACAGTGCTTCACTCACTGCTGTCAAATTCATTATATATACTTTATGATGGATAATACTTGTATAAAGACCTTTGTGTATAGATACATCTCACTGGATGAAAATAAATTCTTATAAATATGGTAATTCTTGTTTTGCTAATCCTCCTTTTTTTTTTTTTTGTATTATACTGGAAAAAGCTATAAGCTTATACAGATATTAAAAAAACTTGAAGGAATTTTAAAGTCTGCAACCACGAGGTGTGTTAATCAGTCACCTGATATTTTGTGAGTGCAGAGTTGTTAAAGGCTTTGTCAATAATCCCCCACATATTTTATTTTTATTTTTATTATTTGTCGACTAATCCATACACATTTTTAATGTTTTACCATTTTTATTCTTGGCATTAAAAGGTAAATACACTAGTGGATACTTGAAAGCACTGGTGTATATTCCTGCATCAGACTGGAGTGCAGATACTGTAAGAAGTTACTCTAATTCTTCATCAAACCCCCATCATTCATATCTTCCCCATATTTGCAGTCACAGTGTTTTAAGACAGTCTTTTGTCTTGCAGGCTGAAGAGTGAGTGGTCTGTCATGCATGCACCAAGTAGATCCACTAGTTAGGAACCAACTACTGTACAGTATTCTCTACTGGTTGTGTAGTTGTAGCACAGAGGACAGTTCTAAAACAATTTCCATAGCTATTTCGCTTGACAATCTATACAGTAGTCATCGCATCCAGAAATTAGTAACGCCTCAACTTAGACTTCTATACTTACCAGCTATTTTATTATTATTTTCTGCTTGGCTACCAATTTTAGAGGTCATACATTTGTAAATAGATCTAAATTAAATGTTGAGTTTGAGGTACAAGTTAATTTAGGTTAGGATCTGTGTGGAATTCCTGTTAGATGTAAGATATCTAGAAAATATTGAAGTGTGGGCTTTTTTATTTGACCTGTCAGTCATATCAGCCAAAATTTTAGTTGTGATATCTCCAGACATGCCAGTTATGAAGTCAAGATGACAAAAAGAAGCAGAATAGCCAAGAGAGACTTTATTTACTTGCACACCTGTGAAATATGGGTTCATAACCCAGTCACTTCCTAACTCTCATCTCTCACTATAGGCCACTTCTGTGCAAGATCCTCCCCAGCTTTGCTTCAGCATTTTTGGAATCTATGATTTCTACCAATTTCTTTTCATTCATTCATAAGCCAACTTAACCTTAAATAACCACCAACAAAACATAAAAAAAAACAGCAGAAAGGGAAAACCTTAACCCCATAGCTGTTGTGAAGGTTCATTGACTTTTTATAACTGGAAATATTTAACCCATCGGGATGAAACTCTGCCTTTAAGGGTTTCCCACTAAGGTCTCTAATCTTGCCAAATTTCATCGAATTCTGTTTAGCCGTTCAGGTCAAGATAGCGATTTTTGGCGTTCAGGGGATGTGGTAGTGGGTGGGTGGGTGAGGTGCCTGGCATATTTGAGGAGAATAACGGTAAAAGATACAACCGTGATAGTTTTTCTGAAAGCTCGTATTCTGGAGGGGTACCTTTCGGGGTTTGTTTTTTGAAATAATGAAATTTTGAAGTTACAGTATGCCACTCGAATTATTAACCAAAATTCAAATTTCCTGATGCTCAGGTACGGACTGCTCACAACATTAGAAGAGACGACGTTTTCTTAATGTTTGTGAATTCTTCCGTTATCTCACGTAACCATTTTTTTTTTATCTAGATGAGAATCAAATGTTTCTCATTTTGCCATTATTATATTTCAAATTGTTACAATATTTTGGAAATCTAATGTAATTAACAAGCCCATTTTCTCAACAATTTTATACCCACGGAAGTCACTTTGCTCATGAGCTAGTGTCATGAATGACCATCAGTCGAGAGGTTTGCAGTAGCGAGCGGATGCGAGACTGACAGTACACTGTAAGTTATGGTCTTCATTAACGTGAACCAAAGGTTTGTTCATTTAGTTTTAAGTTTAATTTAATATATTTCTCGAAAACCGTTAATTGCAATTTTTTTAAAAGCAATGAATTTCGGGCATTTTGGCGTGAAAGAGCCGTTTTCCTGGAGCAGCCAAACGGTTTAGTATTCCCAAGTTGAGAAATCTAGTACCAAATTGTATCTGTCATGATTGGTGCTTTTACGTCTGTCTCATCTGCTCTAATTGCTGCCTTTACGTCTGTCTATAAATGAAATTTTACGTTCTTTATTGTGGCTCTTGGTGAGTGTAGCCTAATAGTATTTGTACGTAATGCGTTTGTATTGTAGACACCCCGTCATTAGTCCTTTTGTAAAATATCGGTGACATGCTTAGCAAGGCTACAACTGGTCTCGCTGCTTGGAAAGTTGATTCCTTCCGTCTTTGGATCTCAATTCCACTTCTATCTGAGGTCATCTAACTCTGATATTATGGTACTGTGTTCAATTTCCTTCTTTCTTTTCCGTATAGGTCTAAAACCCGAAGCTTTAAGGAAATGTATGGTAGTAGCCTACTATCAAATCTCTATGGCTCGGTAATCTTAGGCCTATTAGCGTTTAGCATGAGTTTTTTATCCAATGATCTTTTCAAATTTCTCTTAAGACTCATATAGCTTTAAATTACCTTTTTTTAACCAACCAAGAGCCAGTTTAATTATAAAACATTTGATCAAGGTAAGGGGGTAGTTCAGGATGTCAAGGAAAAGACGATGACGTGTACGGAGTAAATAAAATGCAACCGTACGAAATGTCAAGTCTGTTTTACTTTTCATTTTTTCGTGTATAGGTAAAACGTAGCCACCCATGTATTTTGATCAAGAAATCCAAATGATGACCCTAGAGGAAGAGATCTTGTGGCCTACAAGAACAGTAGCTAACATTAGTGTATATATGGTAATAATCTCTGGCGGCCATTCAGACTAAAGTTAACCCCCACCCCCACCCCCTCCGCCCCTCCCCCCTCCTCTTTCTCTCTCACTCTGAGGATATTTTTACTAACAATCTTTTATTCCCTCATTTTCACTGTATAGGGAGGTAACGTAGCTTCCCTTGATTATGTCTAAATGGCCAGATTAGAGAAGTATTATTATATTATACCATTTTTCCTCATGTTCAGCTTTTGCATCATGTATAAAAAAAAACGGGAAAACCCCTTCCACACACGGAAAAGAGAACTGATCGAAAACCAATGAGTACTTCAAATATGATGGAGAGCTCCTACAGGCATCAAAGTATTGAACTAGACGTATACGAAAGTTTGCTAATATATGTCCGAACATTTGAAGATATTTGATAATCAGGTAGGCTAACTTATTCCACCTAACTCGGGTGGCGACTATTATAGGCCTAGGGTCGCCTAGATCCTGGACCCGGGAAACTCACTTTAAGTAGGCTAACACTATAATCTATTCAACTCTTACTTGTAGTACATAGTTCAATTTTTATCTTTTTTATACATTAACCGCCACGGTAGTTGGGGGTTAGTAAAGCCCGGCCACCCAGGTACACAAAAACCCGACTCTGACCCTTTATAGCTTTGGAAATATTCAACGCATCTGGATGAAACATTGGCTTTAGAGGTCTCCCACTAACTTCTCTAATCGTGCCATTTTTCAAGGAATTCCGTTTAGTCGTTCCGGAGATCCATATACTGTATCGATTTTTGGCGTTTAGGGGATGTGGTGTTGGGTGGATGGGTGAGGGACCCAACATATCTGTGGAGCAATAACGGTAAAAGATACAGCCGTGATACTTAGCTTTCCTGAAAGCTTGTATTCTGGAGGGATGCCTTTCGGTGTTTGTTTTTTGCAATAATGAAATTTTAAAGTTACAGTATGCCATTCAAATTAGCCACCAAGATTCAAATTTCCTGATGCTCAGGTGCGGACTCCTCACAACTTTAGAGGAGACGCCGTTTTCTTAATGTGTGTGGATAGCAAGTGGTGTTAGAAGTTGGCTGACTCATTATCTTAATTAAAAATTATCACACGTGGAATTTACCTCCACGCGGTTTTGGTTTTCGTGATCGTTGTCCTACTCTAAATAATTTCACGCACTCGTGAATATATATATATATATATATATATATATATATATATATATATATATATATATATATATATATATATATATATATATATATATATATATATATATATATATAATTATCCAGTATATAATTATCAAAAACGAGCTGAGCCGACCATAATCCCGGAGAAGCCACATACCGGTAGGTCTGAGAAAACTATATCTAAAATCTAAATAACCCCCATTCCTTTGTTACCACATTTTTTCTCGATCTATGGAGTTGCCATTGCAAAAAATGACTGAAATCACAGGGAAAAAAGTAATGAAATCACAAAAGGCGTAGTAAAGCCCAGCTACAAGAGACAGACATGGAGGTCAGGGGATACAATGGTAGGGGTAGGGCGTAGGGCACCTTCTAAAAACAAATCATATAATTGCTAATTGTATACCTGACGAGTTGTTTAGTTACGGTTTCATCTTCTTTGAAAAAAAACTGAAATTTGGAGGTCAGTATTTTAAAATCCTGGTCAGTGAACGGATGGTCCTGTGTTAAACTGTGCTATCTCATGGCCGAAGCGGATGGTTTTGAAAGAGGAAACTTTGTTCTAGCAGAAAGGCTTCCGAGTTCCAAAATTTTAAGTCTGAGCCAACGAAAAGTGGATCCCACGTATCGCAGACCGCACCGCGAACAAGTAAACAAATATACGATAAACGGCACAAGAATTAAGGTCTACGGTGATTTAACAGTAAAGCGGTTGGTAAAAGCAAACTGGAACCTAACTTGAGGAAAACTGTGTCGAAGTATTTCGTGTAACTTCAGACCACATAGCTACTATAACCAAGGTAAAGTAATTTTGCTGTATTTTTACATCATTATAAGCAGTAATGAGCACCGATCTGGGACTAAACTTCTCGTTTAAGAAATTTTTCATAATTTTGTAAAATACAAATATGGGGTCAGAATTTTCAGTAAAATAATTCTGGAGGAAAACCAGATCTTGATGAAAAAGTTTAAAATCGGAACAAACATTGTAACCTCTATTTATTGAATTCAGTTTATATAACTTTGGGGGAAAACTAAGGTAACTTAATCCCAAGCCAGTAAATGTACTTTTCCAGTAAACAGAAGTTTCAGATGTATATCTGAATATCCACAAATGACAGCTTATTATCCTGTTCTGTTTCATAAGTAAAAGAAATGATAGGGTGACGAGAATTAGAGTATTCACAAAAGAAATCCATGTGTGAAAGTTCCTTAAGTAGAAGGAAATTGGCATCCACATACGTATGATAAAAAAAGTTTGAACGCACTAGGGCATTCAAACATCCAAATCTTTTTATAATAACCCACAAAACAATCTACATATACAGCCTCAATTGAGTTTCCCGTTGCAACTCCGTCAATTTGATTATGTAATTTACCATCAAAAGTAAAAATGCCATCAGCCGTAGCCAGTTGTAACCATTTCCGTAAGTCTGCTTTTTCAGCCTAGATGCTGGTATGTGGTTTTGTTCTTAGAAGGTACGCAACAAGTAAACAGCCATTTTAGTTTGTTTGTCAGTTGTAGCTTCCATATTCTCTTATTTATGTTTGCATTTTTTATGTTTGTATTTGTATGTTTTCATTTTAGTTTGTCCTCTCTGTCCTTTTTATGTTTTATTAGCTTTTTAAATCTTGGTTTCTATTGGCAATCCAAGTTTTAGCCTATACCTTTTAATTTGCTTTACCCATTCTTAGATTTTGGTATGAAAATTTATTTCATTGTAACTTCGAGAATTTTTACGTTTCGTCAATAATTTTTAGCCTGAGGGTGAGGTTCTATACCTGGAAAGCTTGCGAAATGCAATGTTCCACCTGGCCTTGGCAATATTATTCATTATCAAACTAACATTTCCAAGTAACTGCCCTATGACTGAGACTACACACACACACACACACACACACACATATATATATATATATATATATATATATATATATATATATATATATATATATATATATATATATATATATATATATATATATATATATATATATATATATATATGTATGTGTGTGTGTATATAATATATATATATATGTATATATATATATATATATATGTGTGTGTGTGTGTGTGTGTGTGTGTGTGTGTAGTCTCAGTCATAGGGCGGTTACTTGGAAATGTTAGTTTGATAATGAATGATATTGTCAAGGCCAGGTGGAACATTGTATTTCGCAAGCTTTCCAGGTATAAAACCTCATGTGTGTAGTTACATTATTACGTGTGTTAGTGAGGTTAGGAGTTCTTACCTTGGCAGTTATACATCTGACTGGGGAACCAACACACATATAAAGAAAGTAAGATTAAGTTATCTGATAATGCAAGTAAGGGAAGGACTCTGGAGAGAAATTCTGGGTCTAAATTAATTAAATGTATTTACAATGCTCAGCAGATCAATTACAGGGAGCCACATACGCTGGACTCTTGGCACCTTTCAAGCGAATTAAGACAAGTGTTAAAACTGAGTGCAAACACAATAAAGAATTAAGATTGATATATAACAACTTGATGAATTGCTTTATGGATGGACGTAGGGGCACAGTGGAGGCAGATGATTACGTATCATCGTGATACACACAACCTTTCTGCAATGTAGAGAAAGAAAAACGATCGTTGGATGAGCCAAAGCACAGTTAATCTTTACAACCAGAGTGCTGAAAGAGATGACATCAAAATATAATCAAGTAAGTTACACTTTAAAACACTGAGTTTTGGGTTACCGACAGTTTGCTAGGGTCTTGAGAAAATCCAAGTGAAAATTGAAGCGGTCTAACATAAAAGTTAAGTTGACAAAACACTCCCCCTACCACACAGTACCTTGTTCCTGGAGCGGAGATCCGTGGATGTAGAGTCAATAGGGTACTCGGTTGAGTGGGACTTCTAAGATTGGCCCTAAGGGGGCAAGGTCTACAGAATAGGGGGGCCACTTGGATGGGTAGGCTATCGGTGAAGCCAAGTTCGAGCGGTGTGCTCAGGGACAGAGTAGCATTCTGTGTTTTGTACTGGGTCAGTCGCCTGTCTGCTGCTTGTTGACCCCTGACCTGTCCTTATATGACCTCTCTCTTTCTTCCGGTGTTAGCAGCCCCGGCCGTACAGGTGCGAACGATCCTTCGTGCGCGAATGTCGTTAAGCCCCCCTCGGGCGTTTCAAGTGTCAAGTCCTAGATGCAGGTCTTGCCTGGAAAAGAGGAGTTTTCGGCCAGGAAAAGTCATAAAAGAGGGTGAATCACAAACGCAGGCGATTTAGGAGAGGTTCAGCGAGGGGAGTACAAAGACCCAGATGAATCAGTTGTCAAGTTTTGATTACAAAGGAATGGCTTAAGCCTCGTCTCCTTGGCTCTTGTGTGTGAGCTTGGACTTCTTCTATGTGTGTTTTGCAAAAATGGAGCATCAGGGCTGCAGAGTGGTGACACTCTTAGCAATAAGTATATATGTATATATATATATATATATATATATATATATATATATATATATATATATATATATATATATATATATAAATTTTATCATATATGTATGATTTATATATAATCATGATATACAAATATATTTAATATCAAATACATGTATATAACGTATCTACATGTGTATCAGCCGATTTAAACAGCATTTTTAAAACTAAATTATTTCATATAATTCCTACCCTTACCTATCAAAAATTAAAAATTGATATAAAGCCACTAGGGTTACAATCACTACTAAACTAAGATTTTATCTTTTGGATGATATTGTCCAGAGGTCCACAACAGGTCCCTTACCCTCTTTTATGCTTAACCATCATTAACGGATGCCTTTGGAAAAGGCCTCAGGATGGCATATGGTCATCCAAATCTAAATAAAGTTTTTTTTTACTTTAATTTATTAATTTTCTGTTTTTAATGTGGAAATGATAAACAATTATTAACACTTCTATACTCCTGGGACAAAAAAAATTATTTATATAAGAAGACAAGTTACAAACAAGTGAAAGACAATTAACAAAAAACAACAGGAACCTAATAAAAAGGGAAAATAAATGTATATTTCACCCATTTAAACAGCATTTTTAAACTAAATTATTTCATAATAATAACCTAAAGCATTACCTACAAAATTAAAATTGATTCATAAATTAGCCAGAGGTTACAAACTCAAACTACTAAAACTAAGATTTTATCTTTTGAATGATATTGTCTAGAAAATCCAAAACACTTCCCTATAACCTCTTTTATGCTTGAACTATCAAAAACTGATAATCTTTGGAAAAGGCCTCAAACCACACAAAAATTATCAAATCTAAATAAAGTTTTTTTGACCTTAATTTATTAATTTTCTGTTTTTAATTTGAAATGATAAATCATATTATTAACACTTCTAAACTCCTGGGACAAAAAAAACCCTATTTATATAAGAAGACAAGAGAGTTTGAAAGACAATTAACAAAAAACAACAGGAACCTAATAAAAAGGGAAAAAATAAAATATTTTTCACCCAACCACCTTGAGCTAGAGCATTTGAAACTACAAAATTACGAAAACTATTCATAATCCCTATAACCTAAAGCATTTGAAACTACAACATTACAAATATCATTCATAATCCCTATTAGCCAGAGCATTTGAAACTACAAAATTACGAAAACAATTCATAATCCCTCTAAGCTAGAATGTTTGGAACTACAAAATTGCAAAACACTTCTGTAATACCTATAACCCCTGAGACTATAAAAAAAAACTGTTAATAATCTCTTGAAACTAAAAATTGAAACCAAACTAAATTACAAAATCCCTATAAGCCAGAACGTTTGGAACTACAAGATTACAAAAACACTATCCATAATGCCTATAACCTATATCATTTGAGACTATAAAAAAACTATTAATAATTCTATAAGCTAAAGCACTTGAAACTACATAAAATTACAAAACCCTTTAATAATACCTATAAGCTAGAGAGTTTGAAACTAAAAATTACAAAAACTGTCCATAATCCCTATAGGCTAGAGCATTTGAAACTACAAAATATCCATAATCCCTATAAGTTAAAGCACTTGAAACTACATAATTACAAAACTGTTCATAATCTCTATAAGCCAGAGAGTTTGAAACTACAAAATTACAAAAATTTTTATAATCCCTATAAGGCTAGAGCATCTGAAAGCTACAAAATATCCATAATCCCTGTATGCCAGCTTTGAAACTATAAAATTACAAAACCCTCTTAATCCCTATAAGCTGGACAAATACAAAATTACAAAAACTATTCATAATCCCTATAAGCTAGAACGTTTGGAACTACAAAATTACAAAACACTTCTGTAATGCCTATAACCTATATCATTTGAGACTATAAAAAACTGTTAATAATCTCTATAAGCTAAAGCACTTGAAACCACATAAAATTACAAAACCCTTTAATAAGCCGGAGAGTTTGAAACTACAAATTACAAAAACTATCCATAATCCCTATAGGCTAGAGCATTTGAAACTACAAAATATCCATAATCCCTATAAGCTAAAGCACTTGAAACTACATAATTAAAAATACTGTTCATAATCTCTATAAAATAGAACGTTTGGAACTACAAAATCACAAAAACGTTTCATAATCCCTATAAGCTAGAGCATCTGAAACTACAAAATGACAAAAACAATTCAGCCCCTGTAAGCCAGAGCATTTGAAACTATAAAATTACAAAAACTCCTCTTAATCCCTATAAGCTGGAGCATTTGAAACTACAAAATTACAAAAACTATTCATAATCTCTATAAGCTAGAACGTTTGGAACTACAAAATTACAAAACACTTCTGGAATGCATATAACCTATCTCATTTGAGACTATAAAAAAACTGTTAATAATCTCTATAAGCTAAAGCACTTGAAACCACACAAAATTGCAAAACCCTTTCATAATGCCTATAAGCTAGAGAGTTTGAAGCTATAAATTACAAGAACTGTCCATAATCCCTATAGGCTAGAGCATTTGAAACTACAAAATATCTATAATCCCTGTAAGCTAAAGCACTTGAAACTACACAAAATTACAAAACCCTTTCATAATGCCTATAAGCTAGAGAGTTTCAAGCTATAAATTACAAGAACTGGCCATAATCCCTATAGGCTAGAGCATTTGAAACTACAAAATATCCATAATCCCTGTAAGCTAAAGCACTTGAAACTACATAATTACAAATACTGTTCATAATCTCTATAAGCTAGAACGTTTGGAACTACAAAATCAAAAAAGTTTCAGAATCCCTGTAAGCCAGAGCGTTTGAAACTATAAAATTACAAAAACTCCTCTTAATCCCTATAAGATGGAGCATTTGAAACTACAAAATTACAAAAACTTATTCATAATCTCTATAAGCTAGAACGTTTAGAACTACAAAATTACAAAACACTTCTGTAATGCCTATAACCTACAGTATATCATTTGAGACTATAAAAAAACTGTCAATAATCTCTATAAGCTAAAGCACTTGAAACCACACAAAATTACAAAAACCTTTAATAAGCCAGAGGTTTGAAACTAGAAATTACAAAAACTATCCATAATCCCTATAGGCTAGAGCATTTGAAACTACAAAATATCCATAATCCCTATAAGCTAAAGCACTTGAAACTACACAAAATTACAAAACCCTTTCATAATGCCTATTAGCTAGAGAGTTTGAAACTACAAATTACAAGAACTGTCCATAATCCCTATAGGCTAGAGCATTTGAAACTACAAAATATCCATAATCCCTATAAGCTAAAGTACTTGAAACTACATAATTACAAATACTGTTCATAGTCTCTATAAGCTAGAACATTTGGAACTACAAAATCACAAAAGCGTTTCACAATCCCTATAAGCTAGAGCATCTGGAACTACAAAATGACAAAAACAATTCAGCCCCTGTAAGCCAGAGCGTTTGAAACTGTGAAATTACAAAAACTCCTCTTAATCCCTATAAGCTGGAGCGTTTGAAACTACAAAATTACAAAAACTATTCATAATCCCTATAAGCTAGAACGTTTGGAACTACAAGATTACAAAACACTTTTGTAATGCCTATAACCTATATCATTTGAGACTATAAAAAAAACTGTTAATAATCTCTATAAGCTAAAGCACTTGAAACCACACAAAATTACAAAACCCTTTAATAAGCCAGAGTGTTTGAAACTAGAAATTACAAAAACTATCCATAATCCCTATAGGCTAGAGCATTTGAAACTACAAAATATCCATAATCCCTATAAGCTAAAGCACTTGAAGCTACATAATTACAAATACTATTCATAATCTCTATAAGCTAGAACGTTTGGAAGTACAAAATCACAAAAGCTGTTCATAATCCCTGTAAGCTAGAGCATCTGAAACTACCAAGTGACAAAAACAATTCAGCCCCTGTAAGCCAGAGCGTTTGAAACTACAAAATCACAAAAACTATTCATAATCCCTATAAGCTAGAACGTTTGGAACTACAAAATTACAAAACTCTTTCATAATGCCTATAAGCTATAGCATTTGAAACTATAAAATAACAAAAAACTTTTCATAATCTCTATAAGCCTAGGCACTTGAAACAACACAAAATTACAAAGCCTTTTCATAATATAATGCCTATAAGCCAGAGCATTTGAAACTACAAATTACAAAAACTATCCATAATTCCTATAAGAACTTTAAATGGCAAAGACTATTTTATAATCCTTACAAACTAGAGCATCTGAAACTACAAAACTATTCGTGTCCCTCCGTAAGCTACAGCGTTTGAAACTGCCAAACTCGCGATTTGAGAAAATCCCCAACAGCAATGCATAAGTCGTGGAACACCTTCACCTTGTGCCTTTCTTAACCGGGAAATATGAGTCGTCTCATTGGCTGAAGCGATCAACAACTCTGATTGGTCGTTGACCATGTTGACGTCATAATCGCTTATTCATAAAGGAGCACGCAGCGTGCCAGAGAATAGTTGCCACAAGGCACCAGCACATAAGTCTTTTTATTCCAGTTTTATATTAATATGACGCTTTACATCATACATATTAGTTATCAGAAGACTCTGTGATATATTCCAAAAACTATAAGATGAAAATAGCTCATTAAATAGTCTTTATTAACTGTAAAGATCACATTCCTTGTATTAGTATGTTGCCAGTTGTTATTCTTAATCTTGGTTGAGCAGACGATATTTTGCACTGTAGCCAAGATATTATCAAGCAATCCTTTGAATCTATTATATTTCATTTGATGAATTTTATGTTATTGTTCACTTCATCTATTTCAAAATAAAAATAATCAATTATAAATCTTTATTGTGTAATATTTTATTTTAATATCTAAGATTTAGTGATTATTACCATAGAAGTTTCACTAGTTTTACCAGTTGTGTCCATTCATAAAATTACAGTTGAAAAATAACCAGTTAGGTTTATATATATAGTGTTCTTATTTCTATAACACTGCCTTATTTTGAGTCAGATACTTCATGCATAGGAGTATTTCAAAAATGAAATAAAATATGACGAATTTAACCCTAAAACACGATACAGCCAATGAGGACACAGGGATTTCCCGCCATGAGGGTGTTCCGATGACTTAAGGCATGCTCTTTGAAGAACGTGACCGATAACCTTTCAAGCGCTGTTGGTAGGTGGGTGGCCCTTTTACAATAAAATCATTCTATTACGAAAAAATAGGTATTTACAGGCCATTATTTTCTTATTAAGCTTACATAACTTCAATAAAGATATTCTTTTAGCAATTTTTCATGTGGAATGAAGTAATAATAATTCATGAATATTTTTTTTTAACAAACGGGTAAAGGATGAACTCTAATGGCGACGTCCTTATCCAGAAAAGGAAATACCTCAGAGTTTGAAGGGACCTCATATCGTCGGCGACTTATATATATATATATATATATATATATATATATATATATATATATATATATATATATATATATATATATATATATTAATGAAGATTTATTATATATATAAACATATATAAATTATATATTATATATAATATATATATTTTAATGAATATATATATTATATATATATAAATATTATATATATATATATATATATATATATATATATATATATATATATATATATATATATATATATATATATATATATATATATATATATTCGTCACTGGTTCAGATAAAACTGTTTTATGCCAGCACCAGTACTTGCTCAAAGGCATACCTTGAATGTGAAGTACAAAAGAGAGTTGGAGACCTTGTGTGGACCTTTGAACAGTAACCATCCGATAGAAACTCATAGAATTGGAGTCATTTCAATAAACTTTAGGTAATTTTTCCACAATTTTACATCTGTGAGAGGAGAAGAATATAATGATTTAGCATTAAAAATGCAGTTTAAACGTCTCATATTTGAAAGTAATTAATGATCTTCCTGAGGTTTCAAACCAGGCTTTTACTACCTCGTGCTGGTATATGGCCAACTTAACATAGAAAAAATATAGGTCCTTATTTTTACTATGTAAACTGTAAATAGATAATGCGACTCTTATGGTTCTGCTTAATAAAAAGATATTGTTAAGAAGAAATGTGACAAATAAACGGGAAAAAATTATAAAAAAGGGGAATCATGGTTCTATGTGGCAAAATGGGATTTGAGAAGAAATGTAATAAATGAATGGGAAAAGATGCGCTAAAAGCAAGAAGCCAAATAGGCGACAAGGAGCATCAAAACACTAGAGCGTTTGAAACTAACACTTCAGTAGCCCTCTAAGCTAGAGCGTTTGAAAATGCAAGTTGGCGATTTTTGGAAAATCCTCAAACAGTAACGCATAAAGGTGAGAAACACCTTCACCTTATGCTTCTGCTCGAGCGGGAAATATCTGTCCTTTGATTGACTGTCACTCTGACGTCATACAATCGCCCCACTGCTTACGTCACTGATCGTTGCCTAACGACATTAACTGAGAAGTCCTTTAATGCTGTTTTATATTAACATGACGCTTTTCATCATCTGTGTCTGTTATCAGAAGACTTTAGGACATAATCTTAAGACTATAAGATGAAAATTGAACGATGATACAAACATCATTAAGTATAATTTTCACATTCTTTATACTGAATTGTTACCAGTTATTACTTTAATTCTTGAATATGCAGACGACATCCTGCATTGTAGCCAAGGTGTAATCAAGCAAGCCTTTGAAACTACCACATTCTTTTTATTAATTTTTGTTTTTCTGCTCGCTTTATCTATTATGTCTTTAATATAATTCAATTATAAGTGTTTCCTATGTAAAATGATATCTAGATATTTACAGTTCATTGAATAGTCATATAGATTTTTCGCCACTCTTATTTAGTTCTGTTCATTCATGAAACTGCAGGTCTTGAAATGAATCCACCTAGCTTAATATTATAAAGTTTTATTTTCATGCTGCATTGTTCTGGATTAAAAACTTTATGTGGAGGATTAGGCATCTTAAAAAAGGAAATTGATTATAACGATTTCATCAATAAACAAGAACACCGTTTGATTTATGAATATGTTTCAGGAATAGAATGAATCACATGACAACTATTTCATGACGTCAGCGGTTAGTAAGGTATTTAAGTAAAATCAACCTTTTATAGAGAGATATAGTATTGTGTGGGTCATTAATTTGATTGAGCTTATATAAAGCCAATGCAGAATTCACTTAGTAATTTTCTGTGGGAAATTAAATTGAATAATTCATCAATTACTTTGTTATAATAAAAACGGTGTAGGATGAATCTTAATGACGACGTAACTTAGGGAGTTCCTCTGGATACCGTAGTGGATTTTTAATTTATATTGATGTTTTTTCTTTTATAGGGAGTATATATATATATATATATATATATATATATATAATATTAATGTGTGTAATTATTTGTAATAGCCTGCTAATTATTTGTAATACGTGTTCTTCTCCTCTCGCAGATTTCAGACTGAGGAAAAATAATAAAAGTTTAGTAGAACAAATTACTCAAATTTTACTTTTGTTTGGTGTACAGAGTCCAGATGTCAACAGGAAGGCTCTCATTCTCTATCATACCTTACTACACTCAATGGATGGCTTAGGATTGACCTGTAGGCCCTGTGCTGGTATAGGTCGACTTTAATCTCAACAGAAAGCTACTTTCCTGCTTAGCCTGGTTACTTTCTCGGGTTCTTTCGACCTTCTTTACAAATGCTCTTTCTTTGTTAATGCATTCTTCCAGTGACCCTCCTATATTTACCACTCTTTCGTAAATTGGAAGGTTAACGTTAATTGGTAGGTATTCTTTTATTGAAAAGAAAATTAAGAATAATACGGCAAAGTTGCCAAATAAATAAGGCGTATGTTGTCCGTAGATTTATCTACCCACTGCATTTTGCTTGACCATCGCCACTTTTAGAAGCTGTGTCAGTTTTGAAGGTCATTTAATGTCATTCGAGCAAGTTCTGCAAACTGCATTCCATACAGGCAATGAACGCTCTCGTGGCGGTAAATCCCTGTCTTCTCATTAGCTGCATCATCCTCAGCCGTGACTGAAGGGCCCTGCAAATAACAGCAAACAAACAAACTTAGAGGAACTCGCTTAGTACTTCTTGGCAGGGAAGGACATCGTCATTGATATTCATCCTACACCATTTTGTATATATAACGCAATTAATGCATTTGATAAATATTTCACTTCATTCCACTTACAAAATTTCTAAATGAATCTGTTTTTTTTTTTTTAAGATAACTACGCTGAAAAATGTTCTTAAAAAAAATCCTCTTAAATAGGCGTTTGAAAGGCCACTTGGTGCCATTTTGGCAGGTTCTCCAAACAGCATTCCATAACTCATAGGAACACCCACATGGCGGTAAATCCCTGCTTTCTCACTGGCTGTATCATCCACAGCCGTGATTGGTTTTTGTTTGTGTTTACTATTCTAGCTGCTGACGTCATGAAACAGTCGTCATATGTTGCATTCTATTCCTAAGATGTATTTTGAAATCAAGTGATGTTCTTTTTCAGGATGATATTGTTATTGTGATTTCATCATCAAAATCCCTAATTATACAATCCAGGTTTTTGACCCAGAACAAGGCAGTTTAGCAGAAATAAAACATGATATATAAAACTAGAGGGATTCTTTTCATTTCTGCCCATTAAATGACAAAAACAATTCAGCCCTTGTAAGCCAGAGTGTTTGAAACTATAAAATTACAAAAACTTCCCATAATCCCTATAAACTAGAGCATTTGAAAATACAAAACTACGAAAACCATTCATAATCCCCATAAGCTAGAACCACAAAATTACAAAACTCTTTCATAATGCCTTTAAACTAAAGCACATGAAACTACACAAAACTATAAAACCTATTCATAATGCCCATAAACCAGAACGTTCGAAACTACAAATTACAAAAACTATCCATAATCCCTATAGGCAAGAAGAGAGTTTGAAACTACGAAATATCCAAAATCCATAAGCTAAAACACTTGAAACTACATAATTACAAAAAACTGTTCATACTCTTTATAAGACAGAACGTTTGGAACTACAAAATGGCAAAAACTATTTATAATCCTTACAAGCTAGAGCATCTGAAACTGCAAAACGACAAACGTGCCTCTCTCTCTCTCTCTCTGTAAGCTAGAGAGTTTGAAACTGCTTAAACTCACGATTTGAGAAAATCTCAAAACAGCAATGCATAAGTCGTGGAACACCTTCACCTTGTGCTCGTCTTAACCGGGAAATATGAGTCGTCTCATTGGCTGAAACGATCAACAACTCTGATTGGTCATTGATCATGTTGACGTCATAGATCGCTTATTCATAAGGGAACACGCAGCGTGCCAGAGAATAGTTGCCACAAGGCACCAGCACATAAGTCTTTTTATTCCAGTTTTATATTAATATGACGCTTTACATCATACATATCAGTTATCAGAAGACTCTGTGAAATATTCAAAAACTATAAGACGAAAATAGCTCATTAAATAGTCTTTATTAACTGTAAAGATCACATTCCTTGTATTAGTATGTTGCCAGTTGTCATTCTTAATCTTGGTTGAGCAGACGATATTTTGCACTGTAGCCAAGATATTATCAAGCAATCCTTTGAATCTATTATATTTCATTTGATGAATTTTATGTTATTGTTCACTTCATCTATTTCAAAATAAAAATAATCAATTACAAATCTTTATTGTGTACTATTTTACTTTAATATCTAAGATTTAGTTTTACCAGTTGTGTCCATTCATAAAATTACAGTTGAAAAATAACCACTTAGGTTTATATATATAGTGTTTTATTTCTATAACACTGCCTTATTTTGAGTCAGATACTTCATGCATAGGAGTATTTCAAAAACGAAATAGAATATGACGAATTTAACCCTAAAAAACGATACAGCCAATGAGGACACAGGGATTTCCCGCCATGAGGGTGTTCCGATGACTTAAGGCATGCTCTTTGAAGAACCTGACCGATAACCTTTCAAGCGCTCTTGGTAGGTGGGTGGTGCTTTTACAATAAAATCATTCTATTACGAAAAAATAGGTATTTACAGGCCATTATTTTCTTATTAAGCTTACATAACTTCAATAAAGATATTCTTTTAGCAATTTTTCATGTGGAATGAAGTAATAATAATTCATGTATATTTTTTTTAACAAACGGGTAAAGGATGAACCCTAATGGCGACGTCCTTATCCAGAAAAGGAAATACCTCAGAGTTTGAAGGGACCTCATATCGTTTATGCCTTATATATATATATATATATATATATATATATATATATATATATATATATATATATATATATATATATATATATGTATATATATATATATATATATATATATATATATATATATATCAAAGACCAGGTACCAAGCGCTTTCGTGTGTAATTTTTCGGGGTACAAGTAAAATAAATAAAGAGAGACATAAACAAGAAACTTCAAAACAAAGACAAAGACCAGACCAAAGTTTGAAGTCAAATTCAAAATAAACAAAAAATGTATAAACTTTTTTGAACATAAAACATTGTAGGGAAGTACAATGTTACCTTTTAGCAATAGCCTGTTCTAACTGTAGTTTCAGTTCTTAAGTATTTTTAAATGTATTTTTGTTTGGTATGTGACAATTTGACTTCAAACTAGTGATTGCATTCAGTAATGGTGTTTAGCTTGTTGGTGGCTTTGATCTTTGTTTTGTTTTTCTTGTTTATGTCTCTCTTTATTTATTTTACCTGTACCCTGAAGAAGTGTACGCAATACACGAAAGCGCTTGGTACCTGGTCTTTAATTTTCACCTTCATGTGGTCGTCTAATATATTTGTCACGTGCAGTTTGTGACTTATTGATATATATATATATATATATATATATATATATATATATATATATATATATATATATATATATATATATTCGTCACTGGTTCAGATAAAACTGTTTTATGCCAGCACCAGTAGGCTACTTGCTCAAAGGCATCCCTTGAATGTGAAGTACAAAAGAGAGTTGGAGACCTTGTGTGGACCTTTGAACAGTAACCATCCGATAGAAACTCATAGAATAGGAGTCATTTCAATAAATTTTAGGTAATTTTTCCACAATTTTACATCTTTGAGAGGAGAAGCATATAATGATTTAGCATTAAAAATGCAGTTTAAACGTCTCATATTTGAAAGTAATTAATGATCTTCCTGAGGTTTCAAATCAGGCCTCGTGCTGGTATATGGCCAACTTAACATAGAAAAAATATAGGTCCTTATTTTTACTATGTAAACTCTAAATAGATAATGCGACTCTTATGGTTCTGCTTAATAAAAAGATATTTTTAAGAAGAAATGTGACAAATAAACGGGAAAAAAATTATAAAAAGGGGGAATCATGGTTCTATGTGGCAAAATGGGATTTGAGAAGAAATGTAATAAATGAATGGGAAAAGATGCGCTAAAAGCAAGAAGCCAAATAGGCGACAAGGAGCAACAAAACACTACAGCGTTTGAAACTAACACTACCAAAAGTGATTCAGTAGCCCTAAGCTAGAGCGTTTGAAAATGCAAGTTGGCGATTTTTGGAAAATCCTCAAACAGTAACGCATAAAGGCGAGAAACACCTTCACCTTATGCTTCTGCTCGAGCGGGAAATATCTGTCCTTTGATTGGCTGTCACTCTGACGTCTTACAATCGCCCCACTGCTTACGTCACTGATCGTTGCCTAACGACATTAACTGACGAGTCCTTTAATGCTGTTTTATATTAACATGACGCTTTTCATCATCTGTGTCTGTTATCAGAAGACTTTAGGACATAATCTTAAGACTATAAGATGAAAATGGAACGATGATACAAACATCATTAAGTATAATTTTCACATTCTTTATACTGAATTGTTACCAGTTATTACTTTAATTCTTGAATATGCAGACTACATCCTGCATTGTAGCCAAGGTGTAATCAAGCAAACCTTTGAAACTACCACGTTCTTTTTATTAATTTTTGTTTTTCTGCTCGCTTTATCTATTATATCTTCATATAATTCAATTATAAGTGTTTCCTATGTAAAATGATATCTAGATATTTACAGCTCATTGAATAGTCATATAGATTTTTCGCCACTGTTCTGTTCATTCATGAAACTGCAGGTCTTGAAATGAATCCACCTAGCTTAATATTATAAAGTTTTATTTTCATGCTGCATTGTTCTGGATCAAACACTTTATGTGGAGGATTAGGCATCTTAAAAAAGGAAATTGACTATAACGATTTCATCAATAAACAAGAACACCATTTGATTTATGAATATGTTTCAGGAATAGAATGAATCACATGACAACTATTTCATAACGTCAGCGGTTAGTAAGGTATTTAAGAAAAATCAACCTTTTATAGAGAGATATAGTATTATGTGGGGCATTAATTTGATTGAGCTTACATAAAGCCAAGACAGAATTCACTTAGTAATTTTCTGTGGGAAATTAAATTGAATAATTCATCAATTACTTTTTGTTATATAAAACGGTGTAGGATGAATCTTAATGACGACGTAACTTAGGGGAGTTCCTCTGGATACCGTAGTGGATTTTTTAATTTATATTGATGTTTTTCTTTTAATGGGGATATATAAATGTTTAATTATTTATAATATGCGTTCTTCCCCTCTCGCAGATTTCAGATTGAGAAAAAATAATAAAAATTCAGTAGATTAAATTACTCAAATTTTACTTTTGTTTGGTGTACAGAGTCCAGAGGTCAACACGAAGGCTCTCATTCTCTATCATACCTTACTACACTCAATGGATGGCTTAGGATTGACCTGTTGGCCCTGTGCTGGTATAGATCAACATTAATCTCAACAGAAAGCTACTTTCCTGCTTAGCCTGGTTACTTTTTCGGGTTCTTTCGACCTTCTTTACAAATGCTCTTTCTTTGCTAATGCATTCTTCCAGTGACTCTCCTATATTTACCACTCTTTCGTAAATTGGGAGGTTAACGTTAATTGGTGGGTATTCTTTTATTGAAAAGACAATTAAGAATAATGCAGCTAAGTTGCCAAATAAATAAGGCGATAAAGCGTATGTTGTCCGTAGATTTACCTACCCACTGCATTTTGCTTGACCATCACCACTTTTAGAAGCTGTGTCCGTTTTGAAGGTCATTTAATGTCATTCGAGCAAGTTCTGCAAACTGCATTCCATACAGGCAATGAACGCTCTCGTGGCGGTAAATCCCTGTCTTCTCATTAGCTGCATCATCCTCAGCCGTGACTGAAGGGCCCTGCAAATAACAGCAAACAAACAAACTTAGAGGAACTCGCTTAGTACTTCTTGGCAGGGAAGGACATCGTCATTGATATTCATCCTACACCATTTTGTATATAAAACGCAATTAATGCATTGATAAATATTTCACTTCATTCCGCATACAAAATTTCTAAACGAATCTTTGTGTTTTTTTTTAAGATAAGTACGCTGAAAAATGCTCTTCAAAAAAAAAAAAAAACTCTTACATAGAGCGTTTGAAAGGCCACTTGGTGCCGTTTTGGCAGGTTCTCCAAACAGCATTCCATAACTCATAGGAACACCCACATGGCGGTAAATCCCTGCCTTCTCATTGGCTGTATCATCCACAGCCGTGATTGGTCTTTGTTTATGTTTACCATTCTAGCTGCTGACGTCATGAAACAGTCTCCATATGTCGCATTCTATTCCTAAGATATATTTTAAAATCAGGTGACGCTCTTTTTCAGGGATGATATTGTTATATGTGATTTCATCATCAAAATCCCTAATTATACAATCCAGGTTTTTGACCCAGAACAATGCAGTTTAGCAGAAATAAAACATGATATATAAAACTAAAGGGATTCTTTTCATTTCTATTTTTTTATGAATGAACACAGCCGGCAATATTAATGAAATATCTATGAGAATATTTTCTAAATCTTAGCTATTAAAATGTATTTTTATACCATAAAGACTTTCCATGGACTTAAGTTATTTTAAAATAGATAAAGGGAGCATGAAAAGAAAAGTAAGCGAAAAAATTTATTAGATTCGAAGGATTGCTTGATTTTATTTTGGCTACAGTGCAAGATGTCGTCTGCATAACCTACTTGCAAATAATAACTGGCACCATCTCAGTTCACAAAAGGCGATAATTGCCGTTAATAAAGTTTATTTCAGCACTTTATTTTCATCTTATAAACTAAAGAACATTTCCCTATATCTTTTGATAAGGGACACAAATGATGTAAAAAAAAAAAAAAAAAATTTAAAAGACTTGTGTTATGGTGTCTAATGGCAACGATTACGTGACAGTAAGCAAGGACAACCGGCAGGTGAAATATTCATTCATGAAAAGCGATGGTATGACGTCACATGGTCAACGACCAATTGGAGTTGTTGATCACTTCAACCAATGAGAGGACACATACAGTTTCAAACGCTCTAGCTCACAGGGTACTGAACCATTTTTGTCGTTTAGTAGTTTCAGATGCTCTAGCTTATAGGGATTATGAAGAGTTTTGTAATTTTTTAGTTCCAAACATTCTAGCTTCTAGAGATTGTGAGCATTTGTTTTTTTTTATTCTACAGTTTCAAGTGCTTTAGCTTATGGGGATCATGGATATTTTGTAGTTTCAAACGCTCTAGCTTATTAGGATTTTGAATGTTTTTTGTAATTTGTAGTTTCAAACGCTCTGGCTTATAGGCATTACGAAAGGGTTTCGTAATTTTGTGTAGTTTCAAGTGCTTTATTTTATAGTTTCAAACGGGATTTTGGATATTTTTGTAATTTGTAGTTCAAAACGCTTATAGCATTATAAAGGGTTTTGTATTTTGGATAATTTTTGTTTATAGGGATATATTTTGTATTTCAAACGTAGTTTCAAATACTTGTAATTTGTAGTTTCAAATGTTCTGGCTTATAGGCATTATGAAAGGGTTTTGTAATTTTGTGTAGTTTCAGGTGCTTCAGCTTATAGGATCTATTTTGTTTAAATGGATCATGGATATTTTGTCAAACGTTTTAAATTATGAAAGGGTTTGTAATTTTGTGTAGTTTCAAGTGCTTTAGCTTATAGGGATAGGTAAACGCTGGATACTTGTAATTTGTAGTTTCAAACGCTGGCTTATAGGCTTATGAAAGGGTTTGTATTATGAATAGGATCGTGGATATTTTGTAATTTTGGTGGATAGTTTCAAATGCTTTTATAGGCATTATAGAAAGGTTTCAAGTGCTTTAGCGTGGATATTTTGTAGTTTCAAACACTCTAGCTTATAGGGAAATTTTGGATACTTGTAATTTGTAGTTTCAAATGCTCTGGCTTATAGGCATTATGAAAGGGTTTTGTAATTTTGTGTAGTTTCAAGTGCTTTAGCTTATAGGGACTGTGGATATTTTGTAGTTTCAAACGCTCTAGCTTATAGGTATTTTGGATACTTGTAATTTGTAGTTTCAAACGCTCTTGCTTATAGGCATTATGAAAGGGTTTGTAATTTTGTGTAGTTTCAAGTGCTTTAGCTTATAGGGATCGTGGATATTTTGTAGTTTCAAACGCTCTAGCTTATAGGGATTTTGGATAATTTTTGTAATTTGTAGTTTCAAACGCTCTGGCTTATAGGCATTATGAAAGGGTTTTGTAATTTTGTGTAGTTTCAAGTGCTTTAGCTTATAGGGATCGTGGATATTTTGTAGTTTCAAACGCTCTAGCTTACAGGTATTTTGGATACTTGTAATTTGTAGTTTCAAATGCTATGGCTTATAGGCATTATGAAAGGGTTTTGTAATTTTGTGTAGTTTCAAGTGCTTTAGCTTATAGGGATCGTGGATATTTTGTAGTTTCAAACGCTCTAGCTTACAGAGATTTTGGACACTTGTAATTTGTAGTTTCAAACGCTCTGGCTTATAGGCATTATGAAAGGGTTTTGTAATTTTGTGTAGTTTTAAGTACTTTAGCTTATAGGGATAATGGATATTTTGTAGTTTCAAACGCTCTAGCTTACAGAGATTTTGGATACTTGTAATTTGTAGTTTCAAACGCTCTGGCTTATAGGCATTATGAAAGGGTTTTGTAATTCTGTGTAGTTTCAAGTGATTTAGCTAATAGAGATCGTGGATAATTTGATGTTTCAAATGCTCTAGCTTATAGGGATTTTGGATAATTTTTGTAATTTGTAGTTTCAAACGCTCTGGCTTATAGGCATTGTGAAAGGGTTTTGTAATTTTGTGTAGTTTCAAGTGCTTTAGCTTATAGGGATCGTGGATATTTTGTAGTTTCAAACGCTCTAGCTTATAGGGATTTTGGATACTTGTAATTTGTAG
This sequence comes from Macrobrachium rosenbergii, assembly GCF_040412425.1. Classification (NCBI taxonomy): domain Eukaryota; kingdom Metazoa; phylum Arthropoda; class Malacostraca; order Decapoda; family Palaemonidae; genus Macrobrachium; species Macrobrachium rosenbergii. Next base: position 38,331,605 of record NC_089754.1, on the reverse strand, counting down.
TTTCAAACGCTCTGGCTTATAGGCATTATTTTGTGATTTTGTGTAGTTTCATTTATAGGGATCATGGATATTTTGGGTTTCAAACGCTCTAGCTAATTTTGGATACTTGTAATTTGTAGTTTCAAACGTGCTTATAGGCATTATAAAGGGATCTTTAGTGGATATTTTGTAGTTTCAAACGCTCTAGCTTACAGGGATTTTGGATACTTGTAATTTGTAGTTTCAAACGCTCTGGCTTATATTATGAAAGAGTTTTGTAATTTTGTAGTTTCAAGTGCTTTAGCTTAAGGGATCGTGGATATTTTGTAGCTTCAAACGTAGCTTACAGGTATTTTGGATACTTGTAATTTGTAGTTTCAAATGCTATGGCTTATAGGCATTACGAAAGGGTTTTGTGATTTTGTGTAGTTTCAAGTGCTTTAGCTTATAGGGATCATGGATATTTTGTAGTTTCAAACGCTCTAGCTTATAGGGATTTTGGATACTTGTAATTTGTAGTTTCAAACGCTCTTGCTTATAGGCATTATGAAAGGGTTTGTAATTTTGTGTAGTTTCAAGTGCTTTAGCTTATAGGGATTGTGGATATTTTGTAGTTTCAAACGCTCTAGCTTACAGAGATTTTGGATACTTGTAATTTGTAGTTTCAAACGCTCTGGCTTATGGGCATTATGAAAGGGTTTTGTAATTCTGTGTAGTTTCAAGTGCTTTAGCTAATAGGGATCGTGGATAATTTGTAGTTTCAAACGCTCTAGCTTATAGGGATTTTGGATACTTTTTGTAATTTGTAGTTTCAAACGCTCTGGCTTATAGGCATTGTGAAAGGGTTTTGTAATTTTGTGTAGTTTCAAGTGCTTTAGCTTATAGGGATCGTGGATGCTTTGTAGTTTCAAATGCTCTAGCTTTTAGGGATTTTGGATACTTTTTGTAATTTGTAGTTTCAAATGCTCTGGTTTATAGGCATTGTGAAAGGGTTTTGTAATTTTGTGTAGTTTCAAGTGCTTTAGCTTATAGGGATCGTGGATATTTTGTAGTTTCAAACACTCTAGCTTACAGAGATTTTGGATACTTGTAATTTGTAGTTTCAAACGCTCTGGCTTATGGGCATTATGAAAGGGTTTTGTAATTTTGTGTAGTTTCAAGTGCTTTAGCTTATAGGGATTGTGGATAATTTGTAGTTTCAAATGCTCTAGCTTATAGGTGTTTTGGATACTTGTAATTTGTAGTTTCAAACGCTCTGGCTTATAGGCATTATGAAAGGGTTTGTAATTTTGTGTAGTTTCAAGTGCTTTAGCTTATAGGGATCGTGGATATTTTGTAGTTTCAAACGCTCTAGCTTATAGGGATTTTGGATACTTTTTGTAATTTGTAGTTTCAAACGCTCTGGCTTATAGGCATTATGAAAGGGTTTTGTAATTTTGTGTAGTTTCAAATGATTTGGCTTATAGGGATCGTGGATATTTTGTATAGTTTCAAATGCTCTAGCTTATAGGAATTTTGGATACTTTTTGTAACTTGTAGTTTCAAACGCTCTGGCTTATAGGCATTATGAAAGGGTTTTGTAATTTTGTGTAGTTTCAAGTGCTTTAGCTTATAGGGATCGTGGATATTTTGTAGTTTCAAACGCTCTAGCTTATAGGTATTTTGGATACTTGTAATTTGTAGTTTTGGATACATTTTGTTTGTAATTTTGTGTAGTTTCAAGTGCTTTAGCTTATAGGGATCGTGGATATTTTGTAGTTTCAAAACGTTTTTACAAATACTTTTGTAATTTGCTCTGGCTTATAGGCATTATGAAAGGGTTTTGTAATTTTGTGTAGTTTCAAGTGCTTTAGCTTATAGGGATCGTGGATATTTTGTAGTTTCAAATGCTCTAGTTTATAGGGATTTTGGATACTTGTAATTTGTAGTTTCAAACGCTCTGGCTTATAGGTATTATGAAAGGGTTTTGTAATTTTGTGTAGTTTCAAGTGCTTTAGCTAATAGGGATCGTGGATAATTTGTAGTTTCAAACGCTCTAGCTTATAAGGATTTTGGATACTTTTTGTAATTTTTAGTTTCAAACGCTCTGGCTTATAGGCATTGTGAAAGGGTTATGTAATTTTGTGTAGTTTCAAGTGCTTTAGCTTATAGGGATCGTGGATATTTTGTAGTTTCAAATGCTCTAGCTTTTAGGGATTTTGGATACTTTTTGTAATTTGTAGTTTCAAATGCTCTGGCTTATAGGCATTATGAAAGGGTTTTGTAATTTTGTGTAGTTTCAAGTGCTTTAGCTTATAGGGATCGTGGATATTTTACAGTTTCAAACGCTCTAGCTTACAGGGATTTTGGATACTTGTAATTTGTAGTTTCAAACGCTCTTGCTTATAGGTATTATGAAAGGGTTTTGTAATTTTGTGTAGTTTCAAGTGCTTTAGCTTATAGGGATCGTGGATATTTTGTAGTTTCAAACTCTCTAGCTTATAGGGATTTTGGATACTTTTTGTAATTTGTAGTTTCAAACGCTCTGGCTTATAGGCATTATGAAAGGGTTTTGTAATTTTGTGTAGTTTCAAGTGCTTTAGCTTTTAGATGATATGAACATTGGTTTTGTTATTTATATTTTCAAATGCTATAGCTTATATAGCATTATGAAAGAGTTTTGTAATTTTGTTGTTCCAAACATTCTAACTTATATGGATTATGAAAAGTGCTTGTAATTTTATAGTTTCAAACGCTCTAGCTTACAGAAACTGAATCGTATTTGTCATTTTGTAGTTTCAGATGCTCTAGCTTAAGGGATTATGAATAGTTTTTGTGATTTTGTAGTTTTAAACTTCTAGCTTATAGAGATTATGATTAGTTTTTTGTAATAATGTAGTTTCAAGTGCTTTAGCTTATAGGGATTTTGGATATTCTGTGGATCCAAATGCTCTAGCCTAGAGGGATTATGGATAGTTTTTGTAATTTTGTAGTTTAAAATGCTCTAGCTTATAGGCATCATGAAAGGGTTTTGTAACTATTGTGTAGTTTCAAACTCTCTAGCTTATAGGGATTATGAAGCGATTTTGTAGTTTCAAATGCTCTAGCTTATAGGTACAGTATTATGAAAGGGTTTTATAATTTTGTGTAGTTTCAAACTCTCTAACTTATAGGGATTACATAGACATTTTGTAATTTTGTAGTTTCAAATGCTCTAGCTTATAGGTATTATGAAAGGGTTTTGTAACTATTGTGTAGTTTCAAACTCTCTAGCTTATAGGGATTATGAAGGATTTTGTAGTTTCAAATGCTCTAGCTTATAGGTATTATGAAAGGGTTTTATAATTTTGTGTAGTTTCAAGCTCTCTTGCTTATAGGGATTACGAAGACATTTTGTAATTTTGTAGTTTCAAATGCTCTAGCTTATAGGTATTATGAAAGGGTTTTATAATTTTTTGTAATTTCAAAAGCTCTAGCCTCTAGGTATTATGAATAGTTTTTGTAATTTTGTGGTTTCAAATGCTGCAGCCTAAAGGGATTCTGACGTCACCATGAACAAGACCAATCAGATCTGTAGATTAGCGCTAGGGACAATGAGATGACAGATGTTTCCCGCCCAAGAAAAGCGTTAAGTGAAGATGTTCCTTGTCTTTATGCGTCGCTGTTTGGAGTTTTTCTCAAATCACGAGTTTTGTATTTTTAAACGCTCTGCCATGCTATTATGGTATTTTGCCCCAAGTCCGTACATAAGAGTGACAAGGCTGTACGCTGTTGACCTCTGGAACGAAACTGACTATTTATTAATTCTGTAATTTTGTTTTATATATCTGAAGCAATAAAAAGACCTTAGATTCTTTACATTTAGTTGGAAAAGTCCTGAGGTCCATACTAATCCTCTTACTCCATATTAAGCCTTGGCACGCTTGCCTGACACCTTTGGCAAATGCCTGTGCTGTCATAAGGCCAACTCAGTGATGCCTTGGGGAGAGTGCCTGTGCTGGTATAAGCCAGTAGCAGGTTATTTTTTAGTCTCGCACCCGCTGCTTTCCACTTAACCATACTTTTGACAACAGATACACACGGTCACGTGATATGCCTCCTCGTATTCCCCAGTTCTAGCTTTATCTTATCTTGATCCTTATAAATTAAGTCCCTAGCAACAGGACCATATTTTAATGTGACATGCTTATTATTCACAGCAGCTGGTTTATCACAAATAATTGAAATCTCTTTCCCAGTATTCTCGACATTCACTCGATGAATTACATATCCTAGTTTTGGGTGAAAGCTTCCTAATATATATTTTTATAGATATGTTGTGAGCATTATCAACCTTACGTTCAGCGTCGTCTCTTTCGCTCTCATAACTATTTTCTTCTTTGCGAATTTGCTGTCAGCTACTCGAACTTCTCTCAAAGCCTCAACTACGTCTTCTCTTTTCCTTTAACAATCCGCTCGTTATCTGCAGACTCAGCAATCAGAAGATCCTTCTAAGCTCATTTTTGCCTCTTCTTGACCACCTCAGCATACAAAGAATTCGATCTGTCTGCACTGAATATATATACCTTTGCTATCCTACCGATGAGCTCATCTTTCACTTCATCCACCTTTATAGAAATATCATTAACTACCTGCACTGGTGCCAGCTTCCCACTATAAGCTAGAGCGTCTGAAACTACACAATAATTACCAAAAATACTCAAAACTCTTATAAGCTAGAGAGTTTGAAAGTACCAAATGACAAAATCTCTTCACAATCCCTATAAGCTAGAAACTTCCCACTCAAATTTCAAATGACCTTTAAGCACTTTCAGACCATTATCACACATCGCATAGCCAATTTCCTTTTTTTATAGGTTTTCACTTATTGCTCTATCAAGACCGGCATATTTCTAGTGTGCCTTTATATTACAACATGTACATCCTATTCAGTCTCTGTCCTTCGCCCGCTCCTGCAGCACGAATAGCAAACATTCATCATGGGAATTAAGGGATTCATAATCCCCATATGAAATCACTATATGGTTTCCAAACAAACACAGACCCCCGTTTGTTAAGCACTGGGTGCAAGAGCAAAAAGCAGACACTTCGGACCGCCACCAGTACTTGGTGTTAATGTAAACAAACCAATAATTCCTCAGATACTTTGTTTCTGTTGGTTGCTCATAGTTCAGATGCCAACACAAGGACTCTCACCTTTTATCACACCTTACAAAACTTATGGACGCTTTTGGCGGGACCTGTGCTGGCACACCAGAGAAAGCAAAACAAAATCAATTTACAGTTCACTATAAAATTGACTGTGGGACGCCCTATACCGTAAGCAGATGTCCATCAAAGGATCTTCATCAATGGAGCATCACCGAAGGTGCCTCTTGAGAAAGTATTGTTTAGTAGCTGCCCTTGAGAGGATTGTTGTTGCAAAATATTTTTCCCTCAGTGCTGAAAAGAATTATTGATGCAAATGTTCCCCTTTCATAGCCAGGTTTTGATTTTTACTCATGTAGAAGACACGGTAAAGCTCGCTGGAATAAATATCGGTAAACTAAGTAACCTCAGGCTATTTGATTGTTTGGAGAGAATTCCGTCAATTGATCTTAGCAATCAGAGGATTACTGATTTGCGAAGTGTCTTTGAATGAACAGGTGGCCTAGTGTGGCATATTGCAGTTGGTACTGAAGGTTCTTTACAACTTCCCTTCGGCCCACTTGTACTGCTTATGATTTTCTTCGGTCTCTTCCTGAACTAATAGTTTAGTTAAGTCTTATAAGGACACCTAAGAGGAAAGCACTAATCCATCGTAAAATAAATCTTCAGACAAGGAAATTTAGAGGTCTGAGAGGATGATAAGTGTAAGACTTGTGGCAATAGGTCTGTTGTAAATTTATTTGTGAATAGTAATATTAACTTTCTGACTTTAGCAAAGTCACTGCTTAAAGTTGAGAATAACTATACCCCGTTGTCTTTAGTGAGCCTAGCATAATACTTACGCATTTTATATATTTTTATTATATTTTTACTTAGCATTTAAGATTTGATTACTTTTACCAGTACTGTCGGATTAATTTAATAAATATGGAGACTTAACTGTTCTTTCAAAACAGTAAAGAAATTAATTTAGTGAGTGATAAAGAACCGTCTACCTGGCAAAATTTTTCTCGCGGCCTTAGGCCGACAGCTTGTTTTTTGGGCACTATAGTAAATTCAGACAGCATGGTAGAGGTAGACTGATTGACATACACGCGTTAACTTCGACTTCAAAGTGTAATTTGTTTAGTGTAGTGTTATAAACTTGATAACACGTAAGAGATTTAGTTCGTTTGTCCTTTTTACTTGTTTTACCTATCCTAACCCTCATATCCTTTCCAAATCTTTATCTGTCGGGATACAGCCAAAGAATTGAAGTGGCCGTCTGTTCCCTTTGTCGTTGGAACACATGTTAGTAAGTGGCATAAGTTTTATCGAGGAACAACTTTATTTCCAGGAACATAACTAGGGGTCACTGGTTTTTACTAACAAAATAACAGGATTTGTTTCAGTTTGGGGGTAAACTAAGATAAATATATTAAGCTAGCTTTAATGCAGGTTGATATACGTTTCCTAGATTAGGTCACCATTGCCTCGGTCAGGCGATTGTTTACAGTCGTTCGATTGGAAGCAGTTTCGTCAATTAATGTTGTACTCACTTGTTTTAAAGACGTAACTAACTGTTTTCCATACTTTATTTACTTCTAGAGGTGTTTACTTAATTAGGCTATTATAATTTTGGAGCTTATGAGAATTAACTGCGCATAGGGTAGACTGAGCAATTTTACATAAATTTATGTAACTACATGGGCGCAATAGAATATTTAGCCTAAATTAGGCCTGCCTGCATATTTACCATTAATTTTGGTACTCAATTTGCCTTAGCTTGACTTTAACCTGTTCGAAACTTACTTGAATGCCTTGGCCTAGGATAATTAACTTGCCTGGAATTCATGAGGTCCATAGTTTAATTTACTCTGAGTCCCTCTTAGTCTAATTGAACTTAATTAAAATTTACTTTTACCTGAATTTATTAGATTTACCAGTTAAGCAATTTATTAATCTCTGGACTTTCTGGTACAAGTCTGAAAATACATGTGGACGGAAGAATGGTGTGCTTAACAGCCCGTCCTTTCCTATTTATCTTTTTACCGGAGAACGTTCGGTGGAAGGAATTAATTACCCTTGTAATTCATAGTGTACATTCTTTCAGTCTTCCCACTATATGATACAAAATTTCCCACAAGGTCTAATAGCAGAAGGGTTGACAAAGTAGAAAAGGTAAATAGTTTTTTTTTTTATTAGAGAAAATATACAATATTTTACATTTTTAATAGTATTACAGTCAGAATTTAATCAAAGTTGACTTAACTTTACCAAAACCAAATATAATTTTATCGTACCATTCGGGTTGACAAATATTTTATCACGCACATTTTACAAATAATCTATGTATTTGAATGTTAATATTTTTCTGTAGTTACCCACATAAGATTTTATCAGTACATATCTATTTTTGATTGTCTTTGATTTTATAAACCGTCTAATAACATCGTTTTCTATTATTCCTGCTTTGTGGGCTAACCAAATCCCAACAACATAGTCACAAATCAAAATTACCGCAGTGTTCCTGTCCTTTTTTGATTGTGCTTCAAAATCCAGTTTTAAAATTTTCAATAAACTTTTTGTCTTGATGTGACACAATTCATTAAATAAATCACAAAACCAATTAAGCAGTTTCTTGTAAATTAAATGCATCACGTTTTCTAGCTCTTTGCAGTTTTCACATAGTTTACTATTTGATATTTTCATCATATACAACCTATCTTTTGTGACCAGAGTAGTAAATAATAGTGTCTTGAGGTTGCTTGGCTCTGTAGAAAGACTTAGAGAGAACATGTAGGTGAAAATGATTCATGGTTCAGAACTCTTAAGAGAAATAAAGAAAAGGAAACCATCTAGGAAGGAGTTTAATGTCTTTGAAGCGTGAGAGTCCACTTAAATCGTCTGAAGATGGCGAAGCGTATGTGACCAACCAAGGTCAACATATTGTTGGTGAGCCTTCCGAGTAAATGTACAGTATAGAGTCTCTTTGTTGTGTAAGTTTTCTGCGTGAGGGTTCATCCCCAGTTCAACAGTCGGTGGTTGAAAACGATAAGGATTTTTCTTCTTTCCTTTGGAAGAGATCACATGATGATCAGCTTCCTTTAATAATGTTGTACACTGACTTTTCGTTAATCATCTTTCTCTCCGTAGATTCCAGAACTATTTACTTTCTGTTGAAATATTTTATTTTCACTTTGACCCCTTGCATTCCAAACACCCGGCTCTATCGCCTGCGGGACCACCTGAATCTTTTATTATGGCTCGGCCTGAGTCATTTTCAATGTGTCGTGCCCGCGGCCACGACTCTGTTGACATAAAGCAATGCGCCATTCTCCCCGAGCTGAAAAACCTGATGTAAATATATGAGCATTCCCCGGTTTAGGGAGTGGAAACACGTACCTTTTTAGCTTATTTTAACCGCATTTGAGGGCCTACGTTTGTATAAATAAATATAAAATGATGAATTTTGGCAACGGTTGCCCTTTTAATAAAGAAATCATACAAAAAAAATCAATTCAGCACAATCAATTATAGCGCTGTTCAGTGCCCTGACGTTGATATTATTATCATTTTCTTACGTGCTACAGGACCTTTCTGTCCGTAAATTTGAGACAGCTTATCGTTAGAAAATATATTCTCCTAGATGGTGTACTTCAATTATAGTCTTGTCTCTATTTAGGTTCAATTCATGGACCTCAACTAAACCTTTTCAAAACTGTCAACATATCCCTTATCGGTCTCCTCATTGCTCCGCGCAGGATGGGCAGACCCCAAAACTCGTTCCCAATATCATTCGTCTAGTATTGTTACTGATCGTTCACTATCTTACCACAATGCCTAAATAAAAATATAATTTTTCATAACTACTAGAGCTATCAACCTCAGATTTTATCATAATTAAAAAATGGCTTTGAAAATGGAATCATTTAACGTTAAGGAAACATATTTAGACTAACCATATGAGTAATTTCTTTTACTTTCTGAAAACATTCAAATGCCTTTGATGCAGTCACGTCTTGCGCAGGCGCATTGACAACCGCCTCACAGATGGAATTTTCCATTGAAATCTACCATAATTATCATGAATCTTTACTTTCCTCACGAAAAAAATACTCATTTATATACTTTGCAAGTACAAAACGATGATAGGTAAATACAAAGTCTTTATCTAAGAAGTGACGCAGAGACCAGTTATTTAAAGATAAAAAAGAAATATATACCTTACACGCTGAATCCATAAGGGTCTAAATTCTTTACAGGATGCCAGGAAGCCCCATGCGCGTTGGGATCTAATATGCTTCCACCATCGATTTTTAGCTAAGTTGAGGGAGGGCTCTGTCGCATCCACACAAGCCCACCGAAGCTCCAAGTATACTTACATCAAAATACCATTTAAACCTTAATTTTACCTCGTTTAACATTAATTCGTTTAGCTTAGTAGTGTGTTGACATCTGTGAAGCATCATGTCGACCAACAATCAAGCTGTTTCGTCTTCGGAACCCATCAAAATGGTTGTCAAGTCCAACCACACCAGCAACGGGAATGTTCATCATATAGCCACAATTGGTAAGTATTAACCCCACTTTCATAGCAGTGGTAGTTATAGTCATGTAATTTTATTTATAAAATATGTTTTTGATTTCCATATATGTCCTCTGGGGTGAAGTTACGTGCGAGGCTAGTGTTGGTTGCCAGTGTGCTATTTTTTGTTAAGTAATTCGCTCATTTTCTGTATAATTAGGTATTGTAGGTGTTGATTAAGCCTGTCATATGATTAACACTATTGTGCCGTTAATTAAATTTTTATACGCATGGTCTATCTAGGAATATAAATTGGATGACTAATCCACTGAAGTATGTGAAGGGGATATAGACGATGCCAATTTTTTTTTGTCTTTGTTTGGCTATAACTGAGAACTTAGTTATCATTTAGCTAATTTTATAATGTATAATTATGAATACATTCATCTTTGAGGTAAAAGTAGCCTTATTTGACAAAGAAAGGGTAAAATAAAACACTTAGAGTTGGTGGTAATATTGCCAAGTGACGTCAAACATGGGTAGGGATGTCCGAAGTGAAGCCAGCAAATATATCAAAGTGAACAGTTAGCGCATACATCTCCGCATTGAAATTATCGATCCCTGACAAATAGACGACTGTCTTACGTAACCCTTTTTATTTTTTACTTAAAGTTATATGAAGTATATTTATATAAACTAGTTTAGTTGCTAAGATTTGTTTTTCAAAAAAGATATGCTGAAAAAAAGGTGTAACAAGCAGCGCTGACTTATAACTGTAAGGAACTTGTGATTTAGTCAAGAGACCTGATTTTATAATTGAAAACTTCATGATATAATTACTTCGTGGGGAAAAAAGCACAGTTAACTGATAAAGTATTAATTTCCAATTATCAGTTGTGTAAAATAGCAGTCACATTAGATTTGTTAGCGTGAAGATTGTTTTCCGCATTGCGAGGTGAGGAATCTGAAAGACACGTCGACAGAAACGAATCTCTCTCTCTCTCTCTCTCTCTCTCTCTCTCTCTCTCTCTCTCTCTCTCTCTCTCTCTCTCTCTCTCTCTCTACCCAGCATACAGTATATGAAATGACATTTTACACAAGATGGTGTGATTTATATACGAGACTTTCTCGTCACCAAATGGGGTAACCTGGCGTATTATGTACCTAATATATATATATATATATATATATATATATATATATATATATATATATATATATATATATATAATAATCACAGAAAGACCCTGAGTCATACAGTGGGAACCTGTGTGTGTATGGTAGTAGTAAGTGGTGTATTGCTATGGCTTTCTGGTTGAAGCGGTCCTTTGGTCAGCTTTTCATTATATGTGACCGAGGGAGTTGATGCTAGGCTGACATGTGATTATCGTTGGCTCATCTTGTCACTGTGTTACAATGGTCTGTTGCACAGGTCCCGATAATAAGAGTTTTACAGATGAGGATCTCTCTCTCTCTCTCTCTCTCTCTCTCTCTCTCTCTCTCTCCTCACACAACTCTGCTTTAATAATCACACTCGGCCGTGGTGCCTGCTCTCATTTCAAGGATCCCTTCCCCTAGTCTTTGTTTTGCAGATTTTTTTTTTTTCTTTGCCAGGGCAGGGTTCTTGCCAATGATTTGAGCATTTATTGTATGATCACTCCTTCCAGTCACGAAAAATTATAATATAATGAATCGGAATAAATAGTAAAGGTTTGCCAAAATTGATCGATTAGAGGACTTCAAGAGTACAGTAATGTCAATATACTGCTAAGGTCTAGTTATGAACTCACGTCAATGTATGAAGACCAAAGGCTTACTTTAACCTGTTGGGTTTTTACAGAAGAGATTGGCCCATGTGAATTGAGAGAGAGAGAAACCTGGTCAAGAGAAACAAGAGATTTCTTGAGAAAAGAACAAGTGACCCTTAATACCCTCACGTCGCCCACTCTGCAACGCATCACCGTGCTCCCAGACGATGCAGTTGTGTATGATGTTTTATTACTCTAGAAATTTTACATCGAATTTGAACGTGGCCTTAGCTGAGTTTCTTAATCATATATAGAATAAATTATGAATCGGCAAGTACAAATTTGAAAAATAAAGATTTATAATATTTAATTATTTATTTCGTTATTTGAGAGGGTTCGTCGACACCATTCAAGGCTCTATTTGTCTGTTATCCTTTTCCTTCCTTCTTGAACTTTCGAATTCAACACATTTTTTTCCATCAACCTATCGCCCTCCATTCTTGCTTGCGTTCACATCAGATTTCACCAAGCAGTCTTTTGTCCCATGCTAACCTGTACTGTTTGAACAGTGTACATCAATGGTTTGTACTTAATTTTCCGTATTGCTTCGGTTTTCCAACCGCAAAGACGTCTCAAAATATAATAAATAATATAGTAGGTGTTGGGGACGAGCGTGTAAGAACCAAAGCGTCAGGAAGTCTGGTCCAGCTAATGATCCGACTCGCCAGTTCTTATATTGACTTAAAACACCTCGATGTGAGGCATAAATACGTAATTAGTTGCCCGGCCGTGGGTCGTAAAATTTTGTACTGTATTGGAGGAATTTCCATCATTCGACTGTAGATAATTATGTTTAGGTTGCACATTGAACTCCAGTTTTTTATACATCGTTATTTTGAATAATGTTACTATATTGTATATTTGAATGTTAGAAGACAATTTGACGTTTCACTGGTAATGAGGTAAGTGTGGATAATGTGCAGCTTTTATTAATGAGAATTAGCGTTGTATGATATTCCCGTTGTACAGTATATTATAGTCTCTCTCTCTCTCTCTCTCTCAACATTATCTGCATCCGACGAAGACACTGATAATAAAGTTACCATAACACTTATCAGTCTAAGGATGAATAACAAGTCTGATAAGAATGGGAGTTAGGACCGTGCAGCCTCTCATTCTGTGATAGTGTGAACTTCTTGAAAACAATTTTGTTATCAGTTTCTTCAATTGATACACGCCCACGTTTATTTATTTATTTATTTATTTATTTATTTATTTATTTATGTATTTATTTATTGATCTGATTGCTCTTTCCCCATTTTATGTTTTTTCTTTATATATTTCAACAGGATTTTCACCAGATTTGTTGCTATTACTTCAAGAAGTAGCTAAGAATGCTTAACTTAAACCTAAGACGAGATCGGTTTCAACTAGACCTAGTACCCTTGTCTGTATTGTGTATGTGTGTGTGTTTGAGCTTGGTTTTCCATAAACGTCAACGAAGATTTTGATGGCTAGACGCCCGGTGTACTTCTTTCTAGACTGTAACTGTGTTAAAACATTAGCTGGATGGCTGTTGGATGGCATCCATGATTTGACGATTTTGCCGTCGTGGAAGCCATGTCGCCCATTGTTCATTACCTCCGCCGTGCTCATTTATTACCCTTTGATCAATAAACGGATGGCATCATTAGAGAAGACAATAGAGACAGCAAGGGACTTGTAAACTGATCATTTGATACGGGAATTGTGTAGCTGGGTGGAAAGCGCTGAAATGTCTTCGTTAATTTGTTAGCCTAGTGCTTTTAAGAAGAATTATTTGGTTAACATTTATCTGTGAAACCCAGTAAAATGGAGACAAGATTTATAACGCAATTTCTACCGATTCTTATCCAGTGTAGAGTATTGCTCCGGTAATTTCAGTAGGTCTATAAATATTGTTTTGAATTTTCGTCTGTTAATGGTATCAGTAGATTTATCAATGTATTTATCTCTTTATCTATTAGTTAATGGCTGACATTCTTTCAGCAGTCCTTCGAAGATTTTTTTCCTGAGAAATAGGTTTCACATTTATTAAAATTAACAACCATATCGTGTCAATCAGAATTTCACCTATTTTTTGTATAACTGGAGAGCTAGCGCCTGAATCTTTTTTTTTTTTATTTATTTCAATTTAGAGTTCTATGGGTTATCGTTGCCAACGAAATTACCATTTCCTAGCTTTTATGAATATTTAAAATTGTCCGTAACGTACTGAAGCCCTTCATTATGTGTTAGTCATAATATACATATATTTTGATCCCCCCCCCAAATGTCCATGAGTGTAAATAAGACAATTTTTTATTACTAATATTTTACTCCAACTACCTCAGCTCTCGTGTGAAGTGGGCTGCTCTACAAGAAGGAATCCGTGCTGCTAGCGACAACTGTAAATTATTTAGACTGAACGCGTGTAGTCGTGTGTGTGTTTGAGCGAAAGAGAGAAAATGAGAAATGTTAGATGCGATATTGTGCTCTTCTAGGTGTGCATAAAGGAGGGAGAGAGATTTGTCGTGTCACTGGGCGGGTGTTGTTGGTGTGTGTGTGTGTGTGTGTGTGTTGGGCAGGGGAGAGGGAAAGAAAGAGAAAAGGTTGCGCTGTTGGTTTTGGGATTATATCCAGACTCTTGAACTCAAGAATATAAGAGTATTCTCATTACACCGTTTCATTTCTTTTTCGTACTTCCAGTCCATTTCTAGATACCTCTTGCATTTTTCAATTCCTAAGAAATTTCAGATGACTAATGTATATTATATGTACATTATATATATATATATATATATATATATATATATATATATATATATATATATATATATATATATATATATATATATATATATATATATATATATATATCGTTATTCCTTGACTTCTAGTATACTTTTTGGATTCTAGCAAAAGATATGGGTCTGGTTCCATCTGTGTGATTAACTTCATGTTATTCTGGGTTGGTTTGACTTGGAGTTAGAGAACCCCCTTCACAGAGGCCTGCAACACTAGATATAGTCACACAGTCATCAGCATGAAATGTTAGCTCTGGATTCCTATTGTTTAATGCATGATATCCACGCGAAACATGACGCCCCGGGCACGAAGCAGACCTCGAGAACGTGCGCACAGCTTTTCTCTCTCGTTCTAGTTCACCTTCCGTGTTGCTTTTATCATTTGGTATGATGCATATCGTTCGTTTCCATGTTACGCAGTTTCATTTTGGAGAGAAAATAGGAGTAAATTATCTAGGAAGGTTGCATGTTTTGTTAAATTTTTACAAGTTTTGAAAGCCGTTTCAGAGTTACCACAGATAAACTTACATCCCCCCCCCCATCTCTCTCTCTCTTGGTCGTTATGGACGTTGTATTATAGCTAAAGAATGGAAAGCCATACATAATCTTTGTGTAAGCTGGATCTTTAAAATTAAAAATTGATAGTCAAAAAACCGTTACAATATCATCAAGACATATTCTTGTATAAAACCAATTTAAATTGCATTGTTCTGTTGTTTTCGTGTACGATTGAGTAACCCCAACGGGAATCTTTTGCATGCTGTAATCCTTCATCTTTGGGGGAGCAAATTCTGACTACCCGCGCCTTGGGAGAGTTTTTTGGTCTAAAAACACAGATTCATACTGGCCATCGAGTGGGTTGAGAGATAAAAAAAAAGCTCGGGAAACGTCAGAGAGAGGAGAGAGATATATTGATATAATGTGAGGAAGGATTTGTAAGAAGTAGACCCACTGTTCCATTTTTAGGGGTAAAAGGGAGGAAGACAGATGTAAACAATATGATAGGGGGTTGGAGCGAATGTAGGGATCAACTCTTGTAGAAAGAGTCTAAGTTGTGATGCAAAACTGAGTTAGGACCTAAGGCACAAGTTCAGTTATTTTGGAGACAAAAAGCTTTTGTCTCTTATCTGCCAGAGGAAATATCAGACGGAAAATCAATCTTAGTATGATGAATATAGTATTGCGTGGAAGAATTAACAAGTTCATATAAAGCAGGAAGTGCTGTTAGAAAATACATGTCAATATATATATATATATATATATATATATATATATATATATATATATATATATACATACACACATATATACTTGCCTGCATTTAGAATGTTTCACATTGTATTAGGGAGGATTAAGAAATATACAACATCTTGCTTCCTTTAATGTTTAAAGCTGTAGTGAGAGAAGGCATTGTAACATGAGATCATAAAAATAATCGAAAACCTTATTCATTATTAGGAAAATATTCATTTCAAGTTTCCGCTTATCGAACTTGATAAAGCACCTGGCTTTCTTCAGAAATGACGGTGATCTTCGTCATCTCATTTCGATAAATGTAAAAGAAGGTCGAAAACCACAATAGTTTTGAAGTATATTCTTAAGCCGGTGAGCGAGGATTTTAATTAAACACCCACCTCTTTGGGACGAACGCCAGACCCATGACGTCATATGACAAAGGTCTCTAAGCTCCAGTGGGTTACCAAACGCAGTTGCAATTTACACAGTTTTTGTTGTCATATTTATTAGACTGAAGAAAATAAACGCCTTTTGTTCTTTGGATTCCACTGCTGATCTTCTCGCGCGGAAGGAGAAGACAATAGCGAGTGGCATTTATAAGGCTGCATTCATTCACCCAACTTGAAAAGCTTAAAAGACGTAGAGTGGTGTTTGGTAGGTGATTTTAATAAAGATGGTTAATTTTCGTATGTGATCCTTAATATTCAGATGAAGCCGAAGATTAATTTTTGTATGTAGGGAAATGTAGTTTTGTTAAATTTTCATCAATAATTGTGAAAAATTTGTGATTTCGGAAAGTCCACCGTGCACTTTGTCATGTCTGTGGATAGATTAAATAAATTAGGCCTAGTTTTGTGATCTCCATAGAGCAGCCTTTTCACCTGACTAAATGTCCTAAATAAAGCTCTTTTATTTCTGTGATCTTTGTTTCTTTAATTCTGACCAGTAAGAGTTCCTCTCAGCCGTAGCTAATAATAATATTTCATTGTTTTCTGGTTGATGTCTCAGATACCTGCTTTCCAGAGAAAGCCCTTTCTAAATACTGGACATCGTACCGTTAAAGATATTTCGTCGATAAATCAGCGCGAGGTTTGTTACTGAATTATATATGTAAATTGCTTATCGTTTTGGAAAAGGAATCTCTTATGACTGGTATTGGGAAAGATAACAGTAACCGTTATATCGCAAAGGGTGGATAGAGGGGCAGAGGGCGATAAGAAAAGATAACTTTAGGAAGGTACACGTGATGATAATCTTGTATTCCCTTGTACACACACACACACACACACACACACACACACACACACACACATATATATATATATTATTATATATATATATATATATATATATATATATATATATATATATATATATATATATATATATACATATACATATACATATACACATATCATCAATCAAATCATCATTATCATCACAATTAATTCCACCCGTGATTTCATCGGTGTGTCTTAGTACCATAAAACCTAGGTCACCCAGTTTATTAGCCTGCTCCGTTGGTTGGGGACGCTTTCAACAACAAAATTTAGGCCTAATTGCGTTATTTACAACCTACTCAGACAGTGTGACTTACAAATTTAGATCATGTGACCTGTTCCAGTATTTTGTTTTTACAGATGTTCTGTCTGCACAAGTGTACAGAAATTACACTTGCGAATAACACTTGTGTTTTATATGTCGAAGATAAGGTACGGGGTTCAAACAAGTTTGGTTTGCAACCTAGAATTGACTTGGTTTGGTAACTATATTCTTGTAAATGTAGATAACTTGCTCAACAGAAAACGCCCACGTCTTCTTTCAAACTTGAGCAAAGAAAGACTCATAAATTACTTCTTTTAAACTGTATGAAAGAAAGATACACTAACTAGTCCACTTCCACCCATTGGTAAATTATCTAACTGTTGAATCTGAAGATTGGGAATAAGGGTTATCACTAAAACAAAAACTCGTTTCTTACGTAATTTATCGCATGATGCGTCACGTACAGTGCTGACGTAGGAAGGGAAGGCATTGTATTTCATGGCTGCGTGTGCTATCACAAAGAATATCATGTTATTCCTTGCACGCAGGTTCTCCTTGGGGGCTTTCACCTCTTGTAATTTTTTATTTTGTTTATTTTTTTCACAGAGCACCGAGCATTCATCCTTGGGGAAGTAACTTTTAAGAACGATGGTAAAAGTGGTCTGATCTTTCGTTTCTCGTTGAAGGATTCATGAGCTTGTGTTGCACGCATAAGCAGATGTTCGGTACCATAATTGTAAAATTAATATATATATATATATATATATATATATATATATATATATATATATATATATATATATATATATATATGTGTGTGTGTGTGTGTGTGTGTGTGTGTGTGTGTGTGTGTGTGTGTGTGTGTGTAAAAACCAAATTTTATGTATGTATGCACAGAGTGAAAATGAGTTTTATAAGTTACATGTGTGTGTGTAGGCCTATGTAAGCACAGAGCGTGTGGCTCAAGTGTTTGTTTTTAAAAGTAGCGTGAGGTGTGAAACTTGAGAAGACAGAGCTGTGTTGCATTTGTGGACCTTGAGAAAGCTTATGATAGAATCGTTAGAAAGGCAACGTGTAGTTTGATGAGGAAACATGATGCGGATGAGTTGCAAAGAACAATTAAAACTTTTTATAGTGTGAGTGAAACCTGTACTAGAATTTGTAGGCGGGAGGAGGACTGGTTTTGCCTAAAAGTGGGTCTGATCAATGTCTTGAAGGACAGAGGGATGGGAAAATTCAGAAAAAGGGCCAAATTAGTGCAATGAAAAAAGAAATGAGTCGTGGAAGGAGTGAAGAGAAACTACAAAATCTAGTAGAAGACTTTTGAAAGTAAATGTGAGCAAGAGTAAGATCGCAAGGGCCAGTGGAAACCGGTAAGATGAAGCAATGGATGTTAATATGGATGATGATAGAATGGAATCTGTTGATTTGCACAAGTATTTTGGCAGTAAATAACTTGATAGTAGGGCAGTGGGAGTTGTGAGTCACTTGTAAGTGATGTCAGAAAGGTAACGGGGTGTGTGCAAAAGATATATTAGACGCCTAGTAGTGGTAAAAATGTCGCATAGGGGAAAGAATGGATCAGTATTTTGATGGTTTAGTCATGTGGAAAGAACGGATGGCGATATATCATTGAATGTTGACTGCTTATGCATAAATGATAAATCTCATGAAATAATAAACGAATGCAAAGTAAGAATAAACAAGAAAAGGGAAGGAAAATGCACAAATTGCTAAGAAGGACGCGTGATTCTCTCTCTCTCTCTCTCTCTCTCTCTCTCTGAGTACGATGCTTTATTTTGCAATTGTTTTCATTAGTACAGTAACGTTACAGGAGTGAGTTTTCCTTGCAAGAGCTTAAACATACAAATTGTCAAACAATAAAATTCCGATTCAGGAGAAATTCCAGAAATTAAATATTTAACATTGGAGTGACGTCACTGACATGAAATATTCTCAAACATATCACGAGTGAGTGTATTATTATTATTATTATTATTATTATTATTATTATTATTATTATTATTATTGCAAGCACGTAATAAGGCAAAGAAGTTACTTGACATTCTTTTTCTAAATCTGTAGCGCTTGATACTTTTCGATAGCGTCTGAGGCATGTCACAATTGAAAGTGTATTATTATTATTATTATTATTATTATTATTATTATTTTGGATTGCAAGTGTACGCAGTATGGGAAGTCTAAATGTGGCTTGATATTCTTTTTTTCTAAATCTGTAGCGGTTGATAATCAATGTCACTTACGAGCCAGTTCACAAGTGTGTGCTAGTCACCATTCGTTGGCTTAGTAACAGCCATTTTCTCCTCTCACCTCCCCCCTTCCCCACCAGACCTCTGATAACCCCCCAAGGGACCAACTCGGAGCCACCTCTTGTGTTTGTTGCTGAATCCTCAGTGAATTCCGGACGATTCACCGAGAGTTTTTAGTTTTTTCTAGGGTTTCTAGTGCGAAATTTGGTGCTATTTACAGTCATGCATTAAGTTGACGAGTGAAATATTGAGTCAAAGTTGCAAAAATGAGTCTGACAACCCAGCAGTCCGTGCAATATAACTACCAGGGTGAGCATTTTACATTGTGTTGTATTTCATGGTGGGGGGATCGAGAGGTATGGTTTTTTTTATTTTTTCAGGGGAGGAGGATTAATTGAAAGACCACTTTGTAATTGTCGTACAGTTTTCGTATTAATTTTAAGTATGATTTAGCGTAAACCGTATGTTTTTCATTGTTTGTTTTATTGAGGCTTATGTAATTTGTGGGAACCACATGGTCGACTGGTAGGTTGTAAGGTTGCTATCTCCCGTACCAGAACTAGGCCTTGCGACATTTCGATAATTTAGCCTTAATTGTTTGTAATTACAGGCATATGGCCGTAATTTCATATATATTTAGGAAAGCCTTCAATGGTAATGTGCCACGTAAACAAAATACATCGTCTACTGTAGCATATGCCTTCGTATGTTCGCTTATTTATCGAGGATAATTAGGCCAATGCGAAATAGTCTCATGGTTATGGCAGGTTTATAATGAGTTAACAGCATTGGTACGGTAAAAATGTACGTAAAAACTATAATGGAAAATAAATGTAAATTTTGGTTCTGCATAAATTTCGATGTAACGTGGACGAAATTGACTTTATAAATTTTGTCTAATTATGTGGTTCACCATTAGGCTAGCCCTACAAACCTCCATTCTAATTAGGCTATTTTAGACGGCAATTGCCGTCCCTCCTTGTTAGACATATTGATAGGTTAACCAACCCATTCCGGTATTATTTTAGAAAGAGGAACCAGCCCAAAATGACATGAAAATATGTTTTTCTAGGTGATTTTGATGTGTTTTGCACGAATATCACCTTCATTTTCCTCGGAAATTAACGGTTTTAGACTTTACTCGGAGCACCTACAGTTTCCTGGGCCCACTTGACCGCCGACCGAAATCGGCGGAAGAACACGGCCTTACTGTGGCTAGCGCGCGCAGCGCAACATTACCTCTTGCCAGAAAATGTCATGCTTGCCAAGAATCTTTAAATATGCGGATAAGGCGCGAAGCGCCGTTCCGCCACGGCCTTACTGACAGCACACATAAACAGGACGACATATTGGTTTTGGTGTTCTTCCGCCGATTTCAGTCGGTGGTCGAGTGGGCCTGGGAAACTGTAGGTGCTCCGAGTAAAGTCTAAAACCGTTAATTTCCGAGGAAAATGAAGGTGATATTCGTGCAAAACACATCAAAATCACCTAGAAAAACATATTTTCATGTCATTTTGGGCTGGTTCCTCTTTCTAAAAATTTACCCCCATTCCAACAGAAATGAAAGTGTCAGATTCATATCACACAAATTCTCATGTGTAAATTCATAGGCTTTACTCACACGTAGGCTACTTACCTTAGAAGGCAAGCTTGGCATACCTCTTAAGTGATGGCAAGAGGATTTAATAGGTAATTAATAAAACAATCATGTCTGTTTTACTTGAGGGTTGTTTGTTAGAAGCAAAATCAAGTATGTCTTAGTTTTACCAGACCACTGAGCTGATTAACAGCTCTCCTAGGGCTGGCCCGAAGGATTAGACTTATTTTACGTGGCTAAGAACCAATTGGTTACTTAGCAACGGGACCTACAGCTTATTGTGGAATCCGAACCATATTATAGCGAGGAATGAATTTCTATCACCAGAAATAAATTCCTCTAACTCTTCATCAGCCGGCCGCGGGAATTGAACTCGGGCCCATCGAGCGACAGTCGAAAGCTCAACCGAGTCGGCCAACAAAGGGCTGTTTGTTAGAAGCAAAGCATAACCCAATCATACATGTCTACTGGAAATATCACAGTTTCCTTGGTGGTGTGGGCTACCCAATTGTTCTTTTGGAATTACAAACCATTGCCTTTTTTATAGGCTAGGAATTTTTGTCAGTGTAAGCTGAAAATCAGTTCTGTGGTATCGGACAAACTTAGACTTGCCCTAGAGCTATTTATAAATTGAGCATAGGCTAGTTAGTAGAACTAGCACTAGAAAGTTGATTTCCCATGTATTAATGTCAGACTTCACGGCACAGTCTCTATGGGTGCAATCAGCAATCTGCTGCTTGCAGCATATGCTCTACATACATTTAAAATCATATGACAAAACTTTTTTAATATATGTAATTGCCTAGTTAAACTATGTTGCTGACTGCTTAAGTTTTATGTCATATTTTGCTAACTCTGACATACTACTTTAGCATCTGGATTCGAAAAATACTGATTTGTGGCAGTCACCAACCTAGATTCCAAGGAGTTTTGCATCCTGGTGAGTCAATGACATGCAGTTTAGGGATAATTTAAATCTACTTAGGTTAGGCGTTATTCCAGTGAGATAGTCCGGGGGAGCGTAGAATGACGGGACAAGTTCCTCAGACGTAAACAAACCTAACCTTTCCTAGAATGCCAGGTCCTGAGCTAACCTGAAATTTATCTTCCTAACTTCACTTAGGGCACCATGCCCTGACCTGACCATGGGGCTTTCCCCCCTGGACCTCCCAAGTAACACTAAACATCAGAGACAATGGACTTAGCTTCCATTAGGAGGTTTTCCCATCGTTCTGCAAACTACCTAGAGTTCCAATCATCCTTTTTGTTTGTAGGCAAAAAATATGTTTAAATAGCCACAGTGACCTTTTCATATCTATTTCCTAATATAGTACAGTATCTGGATAAAACTTCTGAAAGCCTATGAGTCAAGAGAAAAGGAATGAAGCAACCACAGTTACTGGTGGGATCAGAATCCATGCTTGTCAGAAAACTGGGGGTACTGCCCTAACCCATTACACCATTATGAAAAATTGTTTGGTTGAATATTACAGTATACTTGCATTTTTCTGATTTTAGTATGATTTTCACAAACTTGACATTCCTGTACCCATTTCCATTATTAGGCCTAACATCAGTGGAGACTACAGTGGGAAATCAGGAGATACAACCAACCCCTAACCTGATCCATCCCAGAATACTGGCCTATCTGACTATGGGCTGTTTCCCTCCTACCCTAACCAAGGGGGTCACATTTAGAACAAAATATAGGGATGATCCTTAAGTTAGCATAGGGTGCTGAGACCTACCTCACCATAGCTTTTACCCCTGTCCCTAACCCGATCTAGACTGTCACAAATCAAAGAAAAACGTTGATTTTTGCTTTCATACATTATTTTGTTTTCCTTTTTGTCACTATTCCCAAAGGGAATGTCTGACCTCATGCCAAAACTTTGGTTTCCCTATGTGGTTCCCATTACTCTCTGGTTTCCCTGTGTAGTTCCCATTACTTCTGACTTATGGAAGTATGCATTGGTTTAACAGGGCTGTGCACTGAGTGACAATAACTAATTCTAAGATTGTGAAAATCACCAGTAATGCGCTGGATAAAAAAAACCTTACAGAAACCAAGGTGGTGGCAAAGTCGTGATTTGAAAAGGAAAATCTTGAAAATAATTAAATTCCTCAGAAACAGTAAGATTGGTAGTTGATTGGACAATTTGGCAAATGATAGGGCAAACATTCACAGTTGTCTTCTAACAACTGCTGGAGAGTAACAGTGAAGGTTGTGGTGGATAACATAGTAAAAAACACTACAAAATCCTAAAATGCTGATTCATTCAGTAGGCAATGGTTTTGTTGCAGAAGCAAAATACCTTGAAATGTATGGACATGACTATATTTACAGTGTTTTGATATAGGTATAAAAGTAACCTATACCAGATTTTTAATATAATGCCTTCCAAGTCCAAGACTTGGTCCATCTTGTCTCTGACACAACGAAAAATCAGATGGGCTGTAGTAAAGCCATAAAACTTTAAGGTAAAAACTTTTAATAATAGGTAAAAATTCAGCAATAATAGGTAAAAAGTCAGCAAATACAGCACCAAATGGGGAAAAGAGGAGTTTGATTGGAAAGCAAAATGAAGAAAAGCAACTTACAACTTTTAGTACTGCAGACATTGTACCACATCATTTGCGTGGATGGGACTACCCTCCTACACGGAGTATACTTTTCATTATGTAGTAGAATATCATAATGCCCGTTCATTGAAAATTTGAAGAAAAGATCATGGTATCATGGAAAATGTGTCTCGTAGCAGTTCAAACTTAAAAGTTTACATTGTCATAAAATAAACTAACTATTTAATGCTATTTGATTGTGAGGTAAATGAGCAGAAATAAATTAAAGGTATGGTATAAACTAGTGTATGTGTCTTGCAAGCATATTTGCTTAAAAGTATGGAACTGAACAAAAAGTGTACTAATAAATAATCTGAATATTTTTCCTTTATGCCCCACAGGTCTTGCCGAGTTGGCCCACAGAGAATACCAGACTGGTGACTATGAAAATGCAGAGAAACATTGCATGCAATTATGGCGTCAAGACCCAAGCAACACAGCTGTACTGCTTTTGCTTTCATCCATTCACTTCCAGTGTCGGCGTCTTGACAAGTAAGTGCAGCCATGAATCTTAATCGAAAGACTGTTATTCAGATGGTTAGACACTTTGAGTTGTAGATTTAATTAAAGATTTTTTCTTGTTAGTTACAGAGGTCCAGGACCTTTTGAAACCAGATAAGATTTTGAAAGTACAGTAGTTAAGTACAGTGTTTGCACTAGCTTATGGCTAATTTTTATCAACATATAGTACGTGTATATCACTTTTTCTTGAGAAGAAGTTGAATAAGAGCCAGAGTTTATAGTTTCTGCACAAAATTTGAAAGACATTGTGTAAGACTGAAGGGGTGTTTTTACTAAGTATTCAGTATTTCATCGTGCTTGATTGATAAATAAATTTGCTAATTATGCAGCACTTAATACCATATTTTACAGAATGCTGAGAAATAGAAAAACTGGTGTGATTAATTTATATTCCTGATGTAGTTCATAGGTGCCTTGCCCAAAAATTAACATGTAAAATTGTAAAGGACAGTACTGGTTCACAGTTATAAATGGGATGTTATGTTTTGAATTCTTAAAGTACAGTCTACCAGTAGCTTTGTAACTTAGTAACTTATTGTTTTTTTTTCTCCAGATCTGCCCATTTCTCCATGCTGGCTATCAAACAAAACCCCATGTTGGCTGAGGCATATAGCAACTTGGGGAATGTTTACAAGGAACGCGGACAGTTGCAGGTGAGATATTTTGTTTGGTGCGATTGCTTAGTTACCTAATTTGCAATATTTATAAAATGGGGGTAAGTTCAACAGTGGGAGTGTGATAGATGGTTTACAGTGGGAGTGTGATAGATGGTTTAAGTTAAGGGTTGAAACTAAAATTTGGAAGGTATGAATTTTATAGTATGTCTAATGCAAGACTAAGACATTAGTTGGTGTTTCACCATTTGTGTAAGCAATTAGTTGATGTTTCACCATTTGTGTAAGCAAATGATGAAATTTCTGTTAGAAGACCAAGTTCAAGTCAGTTGGATACACTGCGGGGGTAATGCTGTACACTCGAACATTTCTTGTAAATGATAATAATTGTCTAGGTGTCATAATAGGGGTGCAGATATTTTGTTAAAAGCTTTAACAGCAATCATTAGGATAAACTGCTATTTGTCTAACCCCCACCCCATTGCCCCTAGTTTTTTCATGGGATGATTGTATTTTAAATTATACTGATACCTCTGTCATGTGTCAACCAATCCATTTAAATAAGATTTTATACAACAGGCCTTGAGTTGTCTGATAGGAAAATTTTAAACGAATCAAATTTGGCAATTTTTTTTATATACTTAAAAAAAAATCTTGTGAATTTGCATTTTGCAAGCCAGTGATATTGCCTAAATTTCTTTTACAGGTCGAAGTTATAGCAATTCCCTTGTGTTGCATTAATTTCATCCATTTATGCCAGTCAGTATAAGATGCATAGACATTTAAGTTTTTTATTTTCTTTGATTAGAACAGTCACAGAATGGATATCTTAGGCCAGAATGTATACCCATTATTTACAAAACCTTATCCTGGAATACTTTGGTATCCTGGAATACTTTGGTCTTAGTGAATAACACAATTTTGACTCTGAGCTTCATTACCTTACAGGAAGCTCTCGAGAACTACCGTCACGCTGTTCGTTTGAAGCCTGATTTCATAGATGGTTACATCAACTTGGCTGCAGCTTTGGTTGCTGCAAATGATATGGAACAGGCTGTGCAGGCTTATGTATCTGCTCTTCAGTATAACCCTGTAAGTATATAAAGTATTTTTATCTAATTGTTAGTGAATGTTGAAATGTGCCATTTTGAGAGGAAAAATTTTTGTACCTTGTGATAACAGTTATAAGGCATTGTGTGAAAAATTGAGGAAAATTTAAAATGAAGGTAACAGGTATATGTGTATATGTATGTGTGTACTATGTAGTTTTCTTTACATATTTCCCATGGCAATCTTGCTCTAGCCTTAAATTCATAAAGTTTCAAGTGCAAATTCAAGCAACATAGCTTAACAGTAATAGTGAGAGAAAGTGGCTGGACACAAAAACACAGTAATATATATAAAGATAAGGCAATATTGCCAGGATAATGGTTTTAAGAGTGAGAACAGAAACCACATCTGCTTGAGTGTAACAAGTACAGTATGTTTTTAAGTGTGCATATAATTCAGGGAGCATATTTGCTAAAAATCCTAGTGTATTTTGAAGGCTTACAATTAGATAAAATTCACTGTTTACCTTTTGCAGTAATTCTAAAACTTTCATGTAATACTGTGAATAAAGATAGGTTAGCAAACTCCTGATAAAAGCATTTATGCATGGAGATCTATTGTAAAGCAAAAGGAGTAATGCTGTTTATGGATATCAGAGTTTCAAGTCTTTCATGGTAGAATTATCTGCTGTGAAACAGAGCTACAAAAGTTTCATAACCAGCCATATTTGTTGTTGAGCAAGAAGGAATGATTTTGGTACCCAGATCCCCATTTTTTTTTTTTTCCTAGGATTTACGTTTGTGCATTTTTGGTATCCTTATTTGTGAAATGTACATAATTATCCTCTTTTATTTATAGGAATTTTCTTTATCCCCAGGATTTATACTGTGTAAGGAGTGACCTTGGCAATCTGCTGAAGGCCCTTGGAAGATTAGATGAAGCTAAGGTATGTGCCGTGTGCAGAGTTGAATTAAGCCCAACCTGCTTATGCCTTCGTCCCCTCTCTTGATCACTTGTCAAGTCAGTTGCCCTGAGCATCACCCTCTCTGTCCTCTCATTCTGCCACAGCATCCTCACATTTCTCTTCCCTGTGGATACATTTTGGTAGAAGTAACACTAGTCACATTGTAGGGGAAAATGAACTCATTTCTTGACCTGCCTGTTGGTTCTTTGTCTTCGTAGAGTGTTGATGACAGTTCACTGTCTCAGATTTGAATTACTCTATAGATTGAGATTAGACAAAGTAAAGTAGTAGGCTCTCTTAGTCAAGAATGTTGAATAGGATTTGGGATGCCCAAATATTATCCATCTTCTTTCTGAGTACTGTACTTATTTGTATTTAGAATTCAAATGGATGAGATAATTCTCAAGAAAGTACTGTAAATGTTGAATATCAAAGTCCTTTTCTTGCCAGTTCAGTACTTTGTAGAAAGGCAGCATGTTTGCTCTTTTCTTCATTTCGGGGCACAAAACATTGGAGTTATTGTCTACCTTTAACAAACAACACTGACAGTCATTTTCCCTTGTCCTCTCTAACCTTTCTAGTGGCAACATACAATTTATGCTTCCTTTTTCCTTTGTCCCTGCCCTTTCCCCTTTTCTTCTTTAGTTGATAACCTAGAGGAACTCTCAGTGTTGCATTGGATTATTATGAGCTAGCTGTGCACTTCTCCTGAGGCTGACAAAGTAAGGGTAATTGGTTGAGTTGGTGATATGGCGCTTAGCATAACGGACAGAAGTTTTTGTCTTCACCAACATAAGAAAAAAAATTTATTTTGAAGACATTAATTGTAGGCAAGTGAGAATGTTGCATATGAATTTTGCTTTTGAAAGTAATTATTAATTTGTGTTGTGGTAATAAAGTACTTTAGACAATATGCACTGCTTGTTGAAGACAAATTCTCACTTCCGTGCGCGTATGTGAACGCATTCCGCGACGCTGGGTGTTACCCTTTGTATTAAGTGGAGAATTTTATAAAAAATATGTGTGGGGTCTGCGCATTAGACCTCCATTAATCCACTTATCAAGTTGAGCCAGGCTTGGGCCTTATTTAGGCCAAGTTTTGCTCAACACTAATACTGCGCTGCATGAATATTCAGTTCTCAGAGAAGAATAAATTGTTTAATATAGTTTAAAAGATATTTTATTTTCAGTTACCTTAAATAGGTATTTAAGCTCAGGAAATTTTGTTGAAATCTAGCCTACTACTTCTGTGAGGACTAGAACATTGCGTCACAATGTTTACTTTCTAATATTTCAGCATTTTTTTTCCTATTTGTCACTGGTCAGCCACTCCTTGCATCAGTCACAGGAGCAGTGTTTACTTTTTTTTTTTTTTTAAGTGGTTAACTGTGCTTGCAAAATGTTGCACAGTTGTTCCTCTAGGTTTTGTACCCTCCCCCCCCCAATCGATTCCTCTCAGACTATAGGTCATTAGAACCCATGTAATCGATTTTAGAGATACTGATTGTATCTTGAGTTTCTGAAGTGAAGAAATTGCACCTTGATGCTTGAGCATTTTGACTGATAATGCACTCTATGTTGGAAGTATTTGATTTCATGTTGTATGTTTGGAATGGTCTACTTGTTTTAAAATCGATTCCCTTTGGTGGTTATTATTTTTGACTTTATGGTATCTGTTGCTCTTCCTTTCAAGTTGGTGTATTTTGTTTTTTGTCGGAGAGTGAATTCACAGGCAAAAGCACAGGCATCCTGGTACTGAAGTACACAGAGTCGTTACTGCAAGCCACACTAATCAGAGTTGTTTTTACTTTTCTTCCCTTGGTGGTACATATAGATGTTGAGGCTGTCTAGGCCTACTCCTACTCAGCAGAGGTCGTCTTGAAGAAGCCCTCGGTTATTCGTGGAGACATAAGATGTAGGTGGACCGGCCGGGAGCCAGCACTTAAGGGTTTGTATTTAAGGCAACTGAAGGACCTCCTCAGGGGAGACTTTGATAACAAAAAACAAAACAAAACTGAGAAAGTTTTTGGGGCACGTGTCTCATTCAGGTATGGTTGTGTCATTTCTCAAAACAAAAGTCGCAACAAAAATATCATTCTCAAGATTGTTTTTTGTAAGTGCCCTCTTCAAGAAAAGCAGTTAGCCTCCTGTGCAGCACAGTCTCATGGCTTTACAAAGAGATGATAATGAATAAATTTTAATGATAAAGAATCATTAAAAAAGAAAAGAAAATTGGGGGACCAAAGGGCGAGAAGATTAAAGTCAGGGATTTGTTTTGAAAATCACTGTTGGAGGCTGACAGATTTCATGAGTCAAATTCTTTTGAGAAAAAGGGCAGCGCACGCTTAGGGTAGGGCGAGGAGCGCGGGTACGCAGTAGGGCAGATCTTTATGCCAGTGCTTATGTTGGTACATAGATAATCTGCCATTTCAAGTCTCGTGTTGGTGTTTATACATTCCTGTGTGTATCATTTTTTCAGCTGGAAATGCTCAACCAATGTAAGTTGAACATTGTAGTGTCTATGGATTCATAAGCTCTGGCAGAAGGTCGTGTCGCAGGCGCGCGGTTAGTTGCGGCGCATCAGGCGAGCGAGTAGGGCGTATTGGATAAAATATTTTTTCCGTGTCTAATCTCTTTTTCTCCTTTTTTTCCTCCCTTTCATGACAATTTAGGCATGCTACTTGAAGGCCATAGAAACGCGGCCAGACTTCGCTGTTGCATGGAGCAACCTCGGGTGTGTGTTTAATGCCCAAGGTGAAATATGGTTGGCCATCCATCATTTTGAGAAAGCTGTCGCCCTCGATCCAAACTTCTTAGATGCTTACATCAACCTGGGCAATGTTCTGAAGGAAGCGCGCATTTTTGATAGGTGAGCTGCTTTTTAATTGAGAATTTTTTTTTTATTTTATCTTACCTTTTATTTGGGAGGATTAAGTGATTTAGTTTACCTCAGAATGTAAATGTTTCAAAGTTTTCCCGTGTTGTAATCTTCCATCTAAAGATCCACAATATGTAATTTGTTTGCAGTGTTTATTTCCTAATTGTAATCTTGCATCTAAGGTCTGCAGGGTATAATTTTCAGTCATTTAGTCCTTCCAGACTTGATTGTGTAAATTTATTTTATGGCACTTTATCAGCCCTGATCCTAAATGTCCCACATTATGTTACCAGAGATCAGCTTTTCCTTCAGATCCTTTTAAATGTAATAGTGTACGTGCATTCTAACACTGTTAGGCTGTAGGAGAAACTGCATAAGAACTAAAACAATGAAACAGTGGATGATAGTGATTGAGATTTATTTTGGGTTGAAATATTTGTAACAAATGAAAATGTGTGTTTGTGTGTGCGTGCATAATAGGGAAGTACTTCAGTTGCAAGTAATCAAGACAGTTATTGAAAAGAAGAAAAGAATTGGTTGCTGAAAGGATTTGCAAGAGGTACAGAAGTTTTCAAGGTTCAACAGATACCAATCACTGTTATATCCATAGCAGTAGTCTTCTAACCTTCCTCCTCCTCCAACTTGTGACTCTTAATTATCTTGCTTTTTTTTTAAGTTAACTGTATCATATTTGCATTAAGATATTTACTATAATGATAATTTTACATAAAAGCACCTGGAGATTGGACTAATAAGGAAGAAAATGTAATAATGGTGAAAGATAAGTGAAATATTTATAAAACTGGAAGTTGTTGAATCTAGGTAATGGAAAGAGAAGCACTAGGAAAATTATGACAAACAGAACATTTTAAAATTGTACTGATAAAGCAAGAACAGTGAAAGACCTGACCCATGTATCGTCTAGAATAATTTAAGATCTTTTCATTCCATGTGTTACAAAGACTTGAAAATATTTCCATGTGTCCACTGAGAGCGTTCTGTACTTACCACATCCTTGTGTGAATTGTTATTTATGCATTGAGTAGTACTTCATTTAATGTATATTGACCTGATAGCAAAATTTGTTTCTCTACCTTTCATATAAATTCTTGGTGGTCAAGGGTAGCACTTTATTTTGAACAATAAGTGATACATGGGTGTCGGAAAAGAAAATTATTTCCTTAAAGGGAGCTCAGTTACTACTATGTTTTATAAAAATAAATTCAGCAATTTCTGGGTTAGGCAAATTGAAGAAAATTGCATTGTTAAATGTTCATTATAATTTCATGAACCAATGTCTGGTAGAAGTTTGGTTGCTTGGCAAGAGTATAGAATGCTGGTTATTATGATGGGATATAGCATTTTGGGATTCATTTATACAGTATCTAAATTATTGTATACTGTATATATAGCTTGTAGCATTGACTCAACATGACTTTAGTTGTCAGTTGTCATGGAGATATCATCCTTGGTTTGCAAGTGGATGTATTTTGTCAGTAAATTTTCACTACCTTCATAAGTTAGTTGGCCTGGAATGAAATTCAGTCTTTTCAGCAAAGCACAGGAGTAGCTCAGGTAATTTTAAGGACCAGCATTGTTTTATGTTAAGGGGAAAGCACCAAATGACTTCCTTAATTTCTTTCTCTCGCATTGGAGGAAATATATTAAGTGTAGGTTAGGTAGGTTTATGGACAAATTTGTCGGTTTAGAAAATTTCTATTGAGTCGTATGGATAGGTAGCATCCATTTTGGTACTTCATGACTGTAGGTCTTGCCCTGCCAATATTTTGAAGTCATTCAGAAGATATTGCAGCTAGGGTTGCATCGATTGTTTGTAGAGATAAAAGAGACAGGATAATTTATGACTAGTATGGAGTCCAAATTGCTCTGGAGCTGCTCCGTACTAGCTCCTTTAACAGAGCAACCTGCTCAAGATAATTTTAAAGCAGATATATGCTCAGAATTATCATCAATTGCCCTTCTCTCCTTGTAATGATTATAATAGTAATAATCATGTAGTAACCAGCTGTGGACACAGTCACGCTCGTGATTGGAACTGCTGCAGATTTTTGAAGCTTGGACCTCCTCTATCAAAATGAATCATCAACAAGCAAAATGGCCACATTAAATAATGGGCTTTTATGAAAATGAAATTATTAGTCCTCTATGAAAATACAATGTTTTTAAGAGGTTAAATTTTTTACCTTCTAAGTATTTTTAAGATTAGAAGTTCCTGCATTCTTAATATTGTGAACAGTTTTACATGGTATACAGTAAACCCCCTGTATTCGCGTTCTCACAATTCGCAGATTTCTCTGTGGAATGTATCCACCCATTATTTGCGGAAAATTTGCCCATTCGCAGTATTTTTCATTGAGAAATATTCACTAATTACTGTATTTTCTTATCATTTTCATGACTAAATGCACTTTTTGTGATAAAATATTAAAATACTCAGATATAAGCATTTTTAGAGGGTTTTTCTTGTGTTTAAACTATTAAAATAAGTAGTTCTAAGTGTTTGTAGAGGAGTTTTAAGTATTCGCGGATTTTAGCTATTCGCAGGGCGGTGTGGTATGCACCCCCTGCGAATTAGGGGCGGTTTACTGTATACCATTTAATTGCATAGTTCACTGTAAAGATTGCCTAGATTCAGTAGACCACAACCGATTAGAGAAAGTGATACGAGTTTGGTTTTAATGAAGACCTGAGGGGAGCATATTGGTAAGGTATTCAGAGTGGCTATTTATTTACCCATGTACATCAAGTTGATTTAAATTTGTTACACTGTACAGTATATGTAAGTTGTGTAGTTATGTACAGTATTTTATTATGTTTTGTATATAATTTTTTGGTATGCAGTTATTAACTCGTGTAGAAATCATGCGTCATTACTAGCAAGTCGTCCATTTTCTATTAATAGGTTAACCCTCACAGTCCGGGCTAAATATGTATTAAGCACAGCCATATACCCGACGAAATTTAAGGATGGCCAATTAAAAAAAAAAAAAAAAAAAAAATCAGTGGAAAGAGGAAGATATGCATATGCACATGGTATAAGGAAAAAATTGATGAAAATTTTCTGTACCTTCCAAGGGAAGTTGAAAGTGAATATTTCCATCCTTGTGGGGGTCTCTTTTTCAAAAGACAGTTGTAAAAATATGCCAATTTTACAAAGTTATAAGAGTTTTTTCTAATTTTTAAAAAATATTTTGGCAAATTATAATTACAGCTTTCACAATATCATAACAGATAAGAACTAAAATCAGTAGCAAAATCTGAGTATGTTTATTGTAAAATATTTACGACTCATCCTTGGGTTGGAAGTTGGGACAGCATTCCCCTTTACCACCTCAAGCAAGACTAAATCTCTCCTAGGTCATTCAGACTCATACTGCCATCTGAAGAGTTCCCAATAGCGATTTATGGCACATGGAACATTTTTCTCACGAAATTCGTTCAAACTCTATGGCACAAAATCTTGAACATATGTGTATTTTACCCTGAGTCCACCCAAAGCTATATGGAAACATATGTAAGTTACCCGTCCACAAGAGGTTAAACTTATTCAAAAGAAATCTCATCAGATGTATGGGTAACTAGTTTAAGATGTCAGGTAGTGATTTCAAGAATTTATGAATTATGACAATCAGTAGTGACCCTGTGGCTGATGGGCCCTTGAAATAAGTTTACAAGGTCTTTTTATTTAGATTTTTATTTAGACATAAAACTCCAAAAATTATCACAGTTAAAAGTCAGTTGTTTTCAAGTGTACAATTTTGGTGCGTTCCTAAAACATTTAATGTTATTAAATAATTAGGTTTTCTTACCAGGTCTTCATAGTCGTTATTGATGTGGATCTTTTGTTTTGCTGTCAGAATAGTTTTCCTGTGTTGGGCAGCAGCATCTTGGGTTGTTTTTAACTTCTGAGGACAATGCTTAGAATAGTATTTTAGCAATGTTGAGTATGGTTTTATTTTTCTTGCCTAACCCTATTCTGTGTAATTTATCTAGTTAGAAAGCAGAATATATCAGCATCTTGATGCTGTTGGGTTGCCACATTGTTAATGCTCAAGTATCTCATTCCATTTACTATAAAACTATTTTATAGCCTTCCTTGTAGTTACATGTATGTTAGTACCAGTAAGTTGAAGGTAGGCTGAAATATTAGCTCAAGTTTTCGCATCATTAACAGGCAACTTAGGTGTTGTTTTCCTTAGTTGTTAGAAAGTGATGCCAGATCAATTTACCAAGACATTTGGTTAGCTGTAAAAGCTAAAAAAAATGTAGTGGGAACAGATTACTTCACTCAATATTGAAACTTCATTCTTTAAGCTCTGCTAGCACTGTAATCTCAGAGAAAGCACTGGTTTTTACACAAAAAAGTGAGTTCATTCATTGAGACATACATTGCCTTATTCCCATGGGTGAGGAAGTGCTCAGTCACACCCACTTGTAAAGGTCAAGATGGAGATGCCTGCTTTTGATGTTCACATTAAGTGAGGGGGGCCTCTTAATCAATGGTTAATGTGTTTGTTTTGTTTACATGAAGAATCATGTTTAGTGTTATATAAACAGTTTCGTCACAACCTGCTTAGATAGCCAGTTGGGTGGGAGGTTGAAGGATCCATAAGATATTTGGCATAGTGATAGTGATATAATAGTAGTATTATAGGGAGTTGAAATTTATAACTTCTCAAGTCGGTTCCCAGGTTTCTCTTCATGAGTGTAATGGGTTTGGAAGATATTGGCAGGACTCTGTCAAGCAGTGCATGAGATTTTGACCCAGGAAATCCACAACTCATTAAGAGTGCCAGTGAAGTGAACAACCATTCAAGTTGTGTGATGTGGAGAAGAAAGATTCACAAGTGCTTCTTATGTCATCTGCAAGAAGGAGCAAATTTTGATAATTTTATCAGTCAACAAAAGAATATCTAATAGTGAAGAAATAACTAACAACATGATATATCACACCTTAGGTTATTGCCACCTCACATTCATAGAGGCCCTACTCAATCTGCAAGAAAAAATCAACACTTGGTACAACAAATGAAGTACTACAACCAACCCTCAAACACAGAACAGGAATGGAAAGTAAAGTGCACAGAACTTATCTGACCGAGAAAATCATAACCCTGCCATACACACTGGAAATAATAATACCCAAAATATGATAATAGACAAGAAAATAAAGAAATAATCCTTAACAGAATAGAAAATAGCATAAATTTGCAGCATGCCACCAAGAAACAGCATCATCTAATAGGGGGTAAGATTACACTTCACTTTTCTTCCTCCCCCCCTCTTTGCACCACTCTACTGTTTACACCATATGATATGACCCCTGGAGTCAAGGCCATGTTTGTCATCCCCTTTTCCTGACAAAGGAAATGTGATGAACCCACTTGAGAACAATGCAAGATCAACTTGACAATCCCCATTGAGAATACTGAAATTGTGATAAGATACTGACTTTAAATAAGTGTGTATCTCGCATATCAGGGAGTGGTAAGTTTTTTCTGATAAAGATAGTGATTACAAAAAAAGATGGGATTAAAAATGCAATTTAACAAAAGATGGTGATGTATGGATTTCTATATGATTATGAATATTAATTGAAAATATTTGCTCAGCCATCTGCTGAGCTTCTGCTCATGCCCAACCTTGCAGGTTTATTGCTTTCTCTACTCAGAGAGGAGGACCAAAATAGAAAAGATTGGTTCTAAAAACTTCAGTGTAACAACACTGTTTAATGAAATTTGAGAGAGAGGTTCTGTCTTTATTATATTAAAATTTAATAATTATTCATACTAGGAAAGAAAAATTGAAACTGCCGTGTACACTACATTTTTTTACATTCATTTTTCTGGTTATATTTTAGAGGGTATAGTTGCCTTAATGTATTTCTGTAACACAATAAAAAGTATTTTTATTTCAGTTCAAAGAAATCCACAACTAGGGTTTCCTGAATGGGGTTGCTAATGCTATTTGAACTTGGGCAGTTGGACAAAACTTACTGTCATCCAAAACATATTTCTGACACACTGTGCCTTACTAATACTGTAGTTTTAAGGGGAGCACTGATGCCATAAGGCCCATTTATAATATAACTTGAGATATTGAGCCAGTGGTTGAAGGAATTAGCTTCAAATTTTTAACTGATAATTTTCAGTCTGTATTTAATGAATAAGCATAAAGAAACCAAAGATTGGACTTTTTTTTATTCACGTAATTTACTTACAAGTTAATAGTCTTTCCATACAACATTTTTAAGTTCAGTAGATATCTATATGTATAATCCAGATACTGTATCTTATACATAATCTGCAGGTTTCATTGGATTCTATCACTTTTCTTTGGTAAATAAAATTATTCATGAAAATGTATTTCTGTGAAAATTGCAGAAAGAAAAAAAAGTTGCTATGCCACACCTGCAATAGGTAGATAATTGACTTATGTCTGCAAGTGTCTCTTAACAACTAGAAAACTTTTCCCAAGTATTTAGAGCTTAATCTCACTGCTGATTATGTTACTGTTGCCACTAAACATATCCTTTTATGAAAATCCTCTCAAGTATTAAATCAATTCTACATGTGATATATGCATATTGCAACAGTCACTCTGCTCATTGTTCTGGTTAAACCGTTTTAATAATAATGTAACATTCACTTGAATGGAGATTTGTTTATATGGTCATTAAGTAGCTTCAGAGATAAGCATATTTTATGTTAAACTGTACAGCAAATGGTATTCATTTGTACAGCTAGGAGACAATTTCATTTGTACAGCTAGGAAACAATTGCATTTTAAGCTTAATCTAACTGCAGACTAGTTATGACTGCCATTAAGCCTCATTTATGAAATCTTTCACATCCCAGTAAGTATGTCATCATCAAATCACTCGTACGTAGATGTTTGCATATTGTAACAAAAATTGAATGAAAGGTTATTTGTTTTATGGTTATTCTTATGGCCACAAACATAGAGCACTTCAGTTATCCAATCCCAATGTATAGTGAACACTACACACTTGTCTAGCTAGAATATGGTCAGCAGCAAGTAGGGGAAGTTTATATATATATTTTTGTTCATCACTATCTATAATGTTATTAAAATTTACAATAATTTTGTTTGGGGATGGGATGACAGAAGGTCCTTGGTATTCATGAGTTATTTCACATATGCATTCAGTAATCAAAGGGGATAATGTAAATTTTGGTGATGCAAGTTAGGCCGGGGAGGGTGGGGGGGTGTTAAAATATAATCACTTAGCTATGCATTAAATGTATAGTAGTAAGTCTTCCATTTGCCTAAATCTAAGCCCTAAATTCGAATGACTGTTTTTAATACCAAGACTACAGCATCTTAAAGCCTTCCAGCTGCTATGTATATTGTCAGCCTTCCCTCATTTGCCAAGCTGTATTCTGTTATTATTTTGTAGTTTAACCAGACCAGAGTCAATATTTTTAGATTCCTATTCAGCTTGCCTGAAGGATGTCTCTTACGTGTGAATTAGAGTGAGACAGGTAATCATGATGGGCAGACAGTTGGTAAGAAACTGTAATTATGATGAGATAGTTGGAAAGAAACCAAAATGAATGGATGAAGTATAGGACAAAGTAATGAATAAAGGGCTTGAAGGGTTGCTGCAAGGAGCCTTCAGCTCTGTTTACAGTTCGCATAGGTAGCGTTTAATATGTGCCATGATTTTTAAAAATTGCCCTCTTCTAAGAGGAAAGTCAGTCTCTCTCTCTCTCTCTCTCTCTCTCTCTCTCTCTCTCTCTCTCTCTCTCTCTCT
Organism: Macrobrachium rosenbergii; assembly: GCF_040412425.1. Taxonomy (NCBI): domain Eukaryota; kingdom Metazoa; phylum Arthropoda; class Malacostraca; order Decapoda; family Palaemonidae; genus Macrobrachium; species Macrobrachium rosenbergii. The sequence continues at coordinate 38,294,323 of NC_089754.1, read as the reverse complement.
CTCTCTCTCTCTCTCTCTCTCTCTCTCTCTCTCTCTCTCTCTCTCTCTCTCTCTCTCTCTCTCTCTCTCTCTCTCTCTCTCTCTCTCTCTCTCTCTCTGAGTGGGAAAATGTAATTGCCACCAGTGGTAAAGTTAAAATTCAAGTAGTATTTACATTTTAATTTTGAATTCTGCCACTTAAATATAAAATACCTGCATTTTTATCATGGACCTTGAAAAAGGTATATGATGGTATGTTTGTTCCATTTAGTTTAACCCAAAGGAATTTTTAAAAAATATATTTGTATATAAAATGCATACCAGATTTGTTGTAGAATGTAAAACTGTGAAAGGCAGTGATGGTGTAAATGTCAAGAGGGGTTCTTTTAAGATTAGCATTAAGAGGGAAACGTCGTAAGTTTAGCAGGATGTGGAGTGTGCAGCGTAGAATGATACCCTCTGAGAAGGAAAACATTTTTTCCACACTGGTTTGGAGGTTTGCTTCATTTGGTTGATTCCAAGGCCTTCATCCTTTCCTGACATTGGTATGATAAATGGCCCAGAAAATTCCTTTTGCATTTTATACTTGGTAGATGATAAGCACACACAGATTAGTTTGAGAATTGTCAGACTGAATTGCATGTTGTTCATAATATATTGCCTTTAAAGCATGTTAATCATTGTTATAAAAAGGAAATGGAAATTTGATTCATTCTTCATTGGATTCAGGAAATAGGTGGTTATGTATTTTATACTAACTGTAATTTAGATTGAATTCATTCTTCCCTGGTACTGAACCTTTTTCAGTTTTCGCTCTGCATTTATTGTAGGTTGTAATATCAGCACAGTCTTAATGTTTTTAAACTTAGACATTTTATCTTATCCTGTATAAATTGCAGTAAAGTACAGTTCGTTATATTTTCAAGCAAATTAGAAATTAGTGTACGTAGATCTATGTGAGAAGATCCTTTTAAGAAAGAAAATTGGTAGAGGCATGAGTCTTTTAGACAGATGTAACTTAAACCATGATGTGTTATTCATATTGATAGTGTTTGTGTCTGCAACGATCCATCACAGCATGTAAACTTCGCATGAAGTGGTTAGCACGTTGTTCAAACAAGAGCAGCGAGCATCTTCCACTGTAGTGCGAAGCAGAATTGCTGGAAGGCGTTGTCATTCTCAATGTTCAATTACAAGTTGTTGGAGTAGTAACCCCATGTCCTCTGTTATCTCACACTAGGTCTGACAAAGGAAAATGTAAAGGATAAAGCAAGAGTTCATACCACAAAATTGGAGGAAATTCAGACCCCCATCTCAAAAATGCACTGGGAAAATAAAATGTCTAAATAAGATCATATTGTATTTGAATTGCTATTTTTGGTTTTTTGGTCTTTAATGATTTTTAATAAACTGACCCCTGTCTGGAGTCCGTAATTTGTATAAATAAGATTTTTCTGTTTTTTAAACACTTCAAGAAGATAAAGGTGCAGGAAGGAAGCGCGAATACAATGAAAAGTAAAACAAAGGTGATTTTTCCATTTTCAAAGAATTTCAGCTTGCAAGGACAGTGTTTTTTCCTTTTGTTTTCAGCAGTTGCAAAAAGGAGCATAAGAGTGGGGAGAGGGAGGGGGAGAGGAACAAGAGGGAAGGAGGAAGGGCGGGAAAGCTTAGAAGTATGAGGAGAGATGAACAGAGTGAGAGGGATGGAAGGAGGGGGTTTGAGGGAGGGACGTGGGTTTGTAAGAGATCAATAAAGTTCACGGTAGTCAGGTAACTGCGTTCCCCTTGGCTCTACCCTCTGGTGCTGCTCCCCTTTCCTTTACCCTGCCTTCTCCCTCTGCCTCACCCTATCCTCCCTTCTCTTCTCTCTCCTACCCCTCTTCCTAGTGAATACACCTCCCTCCACCTTGCCACACAAACATACCTCATACTCTCTTGCTCTTTGACTGCTACCTCCATCTTTACATCTTTTCTGTTCTGTATTTTTTATAAGTTTTATGAAGCTTTTTCTAAAATTCTATAAAAAATCTGAATTTAAACTCCAGAAATTGCTCTTATGATTATCCCCTCTGCCAGCTATTATTATTATTATTATTATTATTATTATTATTATTATTATTATTATTTATTTATTATTTATAGCACTAATAATGTTACCCAAGAAATATTGTACTTTATGGGTTTTATGATTACAGTATTATAAGTTTATCTTTCAGAAGATTGCTTCTTTGTATTGGACTTAAAGTATTACAATTTTCCATTGTATTTTAAACTTATTTGCCTCTACTTCTGTTGCTGTTTTTGCGCCACCTAGCTGTTGTCGCTTTTGCTCTCAATTTTTCCATCTTTCCTAAAGTCATGAACATGTGACAGTGAATTTCCTTGGCACGCTTTAATCTTCTTGAAGACCACTCTGAACTGTTGTAAAGATATTAATCTTTGGTTAGGTTAATCAGCTCCTGCATGTAGTTTGCACGGTCTTGACCCCAGAGGAGAGGATTTTGCTTTTGAATTTATGAGTTATTGTAGGAATAGTAGACTTCAATGTAAGTCATTAAGTTCCATTAGGAGAGTACAGTATACAGTATACTTTTTTTGCTTTGAAATACTTACAGCAGTAAAACGTAGAGTAATACCTTTTGTACTAGGGTTGTGTCTTGTACAGTAAATACATAGTACAGATTTCTAGCAACTGTAGTGTACAGCATATTTTGTATAGTGATACAGTCTATAGTAAGTCAGTTTTTTTTTTTTTTTTTTTTTTTTTTTTTTTTTTTTGGTTTTGTAGCCTCTACTGTACTACTTATGATACATTTGTGCAGTAATTGACAGTGTATTTATAAATTGAAAACCCATTGCTGCTTGTATCTGCAGCAAAACCTAGTTATCCATTTTATATGCATGTTTGTTTTAATAACTATATGAAGAATGTACATCTGCTGAAAAATTAAACTAATAGTATAAGAAGTGCCCTCACCAATGTATTATTTATGTTAAGGTTATTAATTTCTAAACTTATTTTTATTATTAATCTTTTTACCATCATCACAAAATAAGATTTTTTTACAGGTAATTTTATTTTGACAATTACATAGGGTACTTGCGTTGACAATTGCTTTGCTTTTTATTTCAGTAAATTTTTAAATTATTTACATATTTTTATTTTATTTTGTAACTACCCAGCTCTTAGCAATTGATACTTTTAAGATTTAAACTTTATGAATGGTTTTATATTTGTAATTGTACAATGTATTAACCATTTGTGTACATTGCAACTTATGTGGTGAATATAGGTGGCCCTGAACTGGCCTGTATTTTAAGATAATCATTTTATTTTGTATCTAAGGAAAACAAGATAAGTTTTAAACAGTCTTGATGTATGACTCACAGTTTTGTATTTTTTGACTCTTCAACTCAAGGTATAAAGTTTCTTTGTCTGCATATCCAACTTTTTTAAACTACCCATTTTTTTATTATTATTTTTTTTTTTTTCTAAAAAAAGTGGTGTGCATTGAGGTGTATTTTGAAGCCGCCTTTGAAGTCCTGTTGAAATATTTACACATTGGAACAAAGCTCCCTCCTCCCCCAACCCTGGTACTCTTCTCACTCTCCCCTCTCCCCAGTGCACCTTCCCCACTCCTTTCCCCAGTGCGTAACCTGCATAGTGCTCCCTTCTAGACACCACCCAGCCAGTCACCTTGTTAGCTCTCTATTGGTGGCTTGGATGTTTCTGTCCTAGCTCCTCCCAAGTATCCAACATTCATTTTCCTTTTATCCTTTTCTTTATACTGTATATACTTGTATTTTCTTATGGCTTTGAGTTTTCCATTGATGCACTTTAATATTAGTCCTTGTCATTATTGAGTTTGTTTTTTCCTTAAGTTGCATTGAAGTAGGGATTAATACATGAAAGTAGTGGATTTTTTATTTTCATATTTGTAGAGCAGTTTCAAGTATATACAACCTCTAGTTTTGCATTTTGCTCCTCTCATGTTGTTGAGAGTGAACTGGTATATCAAGAGTGTTGTGAACCTTTAATGTGGAAAATCTCCCTTCCTCCCATGTAGACCACGTTTTTATAATCCTTTTCTTTTGTATTCAGCATAGCTTGAAGCCATTTCATATTGATAATGTATTGGCATTCTCTTATTAACCCATTCCTGTAAGTCTCTTCTTTGTTGCTTTGTTGTTTTCCCCCAACGTCTTGTTACTGTTTTGTAATATGATTAATTATTACAACCTTTTCTACTCCTTGCTCATCTCGGGGTAGACTCCTCCTCCCCTGCTGCCTCCTCCTCCTCCTCCTCCTCCTCCCCCCTGCCGCCTCCTCCTCCTCCTCCTCCCTCCCCCCTCCTCCTCCTCCTCCTCCTCCTCCTCCTCCTCCTCCTCCTCCTCCTCCTCCTCCTCCTCCCTCCTCCTCCTCCTCCTCCTCCTCCTCCTCCTCCTCCTCCTCCTCCTCCTCCTGCTTACCTTTGAAGGGGGCCACAACCGTTGCTGATGTTGTTGGGTGATGGTCGTTTTACGCCTTTGGGACTTTGAGTTCTTGTTGTGTTAAGTGGACTGTTATTTATGCATCTAGTGTATTGTACACTATTTTGTGACTTTTTGTGTCTGTGATGGAAGTTGAGAGAGGTTATGAGTGAAATATATGTTTCATGTATTTGTCAAGATAAATTTTGGGCTTTCCATTCCAGTGTTATTCTGGACTGGTAATCCTCTAAAATTGAAAAGGAGTTCAGCTAGAAAATTTTAAATGAGTGAAAAGTGGCATCTTTCGAAGGTAGCTGTCAGTATTGTTTACATAACATTTTTCCACTCAGTTTTGGTGTCATTCTTTTTTTAGCCAGAAAATAAATTTTGTCAAGATAAAAGTACTGAAGTCCTGTAGATAGGATGACCAAGTGTCATTCCAGTATGGCTGAGCATTTTGAAAAAGAGATTGGTAAGGGTGTAGAAAGAACGATATAGCATTGAAAGCATTGGTGTAGATAATGTTGTCCTATAACTGTGGGACAGGATGTATAGACTATGATGGACTATCAGTGTGTTATCGTATACACCATTGTCAACATCGCCACTCCGGAGGAAGATGTGCTAACACTCTCTCAGAAAAATGGCTGTCTAGGGTGTTTAGCAAGCTTCATAAAAAAGCTGAGTACTGGCAGATTTGTGTGTACAATATTTGTACTGTGTGTGTTGCATTTCATTTTAATTTTTTTTCTGTGTTTGAGTATTAGAGAAAGCACTGCAAGATGAATGTGGAATGTACATTATGTTCAGAATATGTTGATGTAGGGTTGTCCATGTGAATGTGTTTGTTTAGTATTGTACAGAATGTTCTTTTATATATCTTAAACAGTTGAATCCAAAAAATTCTCTTGGGGATCCAATTTAGAAAAAAAAAAAAAAAAAAAAAAAGTCGAAAAATAATGTCATGTTTCACATTTCTAGTTTGGTTTTTGCTCTCGCTAAAGATTTAACATGTACTGAGAGAGGTCATCAATGAACCTCATATTTTCCTCCCTTTCACTCCCTTGCCTCTTCTCCAAGGTTCCACCAAAATTCCCCCCCTCCCCCTTTCCCAAGGGCTTTTTTTCTCTTTTTTTCAAGGTATTAGGAAAAAGGTCATGCATGTTCACAGAATTGATATTTCAAGTTCATGGTGTATTTTGGGTATTTTTTCTTAATTTGCTTTTAGTGATGAGCTTGCACAATTTAATTGTGTTAGTAGATGACAGTAGTTCTTCAGATAATGGCCATAGGTTTAAAAAGGGACTTTGAAAATTTTGTTCTCATCATTTCATAAGAGGAGATTCAGCTTTGTTTTTTCTTTTCTGGTGGTCTTTATGTTAATGACTTAGCTCCAGACGTATCATTGTTCACAAAAAATATTCCAGTGTTAGCATTAACCAATGTTCAGGGAGTTTACGTATTTCTTGGTGGTGATTTTGGAATATAATTACCACCTTTACTTATTCTGTTTTTAATTATATATATATATATATATATATATATATATATATATATATATATATATATATATATATATATATATATATATATATATATATATATATATATATATATATGTCATAAACAAGACCTTGATAAATTTTTTTGCCAGCAATTCTCTTGTCAAAACATTATACATAACTTTCTGTCTCTTTCCATCATTAAAAAGTAAGGGGTTGTGAGGAATCCCTTTGTAGAAACCAGGCCAGTATGTTGAAAATATGAATGTCAAGTTTTTCTTTGCTTGTATTTGCACCTTATGTTACATCACACTAATAATACCATCTTTTGTTCTAATTCTAGGGCTGTTGCAGCTTACCTCCGTGCACTCAACTTATCTCCCAACCATGCTGTGGTTCATGGAAACCTGGCATGTGTTTATTATGAGCAAGGGTATGTGCTTTTTCAAAAAAGTGTGGAGATTTTTCAATTTATTGTCATGTGATTTATTGTCCCATTATGTAACATCTTAAAACTATTAGTATCTTAAATGATACTGCTTTTGTGTTTATAAAATAATGGCTTCAGAAGGTTTTGGAGAAAACTGCTGAACAGCAGTTATTTTGTTTGATATATACAATACATACTCTTACATTTTATTGTTTTGTAACAAATGAAATTTGCAGGCTCATTGATCTTGCCATTGACACTTACCGACGTGCCATTGAGCTGCAGCCAAACTTCCCAGATGCCTACTGTAACCTTGCCAATGCCCTCAAGGAAAAAGGACAGGTATACCATTTGATTTATTTTTATCACCATGCTAGGTAGTGTTAATAAAGTGCGATGTCAGTGAAGGAAAATTTAACAATACGAACATGCCAACAAGAAATTAATCGGCCTTAATTTTTGGAATTACCACTTTTCAGGTTATTGAAGCTGAGGAGTGTTACAACACTGCCCTTACATTGTGCCCTACCCATGCTGATTCTCTCAACAATTTGGCTAACATTAAGAGAGAACAGGTAAGAAAACAGTGTCTCAGTGTTTACTGTGAGTATTTGTTTATAGAAGATAAACATGGTTGCAGTGTTTTTTATGCATATCTGTATTTGAAATTATTTAGGATTATGAGAATTGAATGATAGGTAGGTGGCTTGATAAGTTAACTACAAACAAATAACCTAAGTCCCCAGACTGGTCTCCCACTCAGACTATGCAGTGTTCTTGTAAAAACACAATTTTTATGCCACCTTTTTCCTCAGGGCTTCACAGAAGAAGCTACAAGACTGTATCTCAAGGCCCTGGAAGTGTTCCCAGAGTTTGCAGCTGCACACTCCAATCTTGCTTCCATTTTGCAGCAACAAGGCAAACTCAATGAAGCCCTTATGCACTACAAGGAAGCCATCAGGATCCAACCCACATTTGCGGATGCCTACAGGTATGTGCAGGTTTTTAGTTGTACAGTATCATATTGGTGCCTGTGTTTGACTTTCATGCAGTTTGAATAATATCACCTGAAGTCATTTATACCCTTTAATAATTTTTCCTAGTATTCTATCCTGTCAGTTTTGTTTAATTACACATAATTGCATGTAATACTGTACAGTATACAGTTTTTGTTTTGCTAGGTCTGACAAATGTTTTACTAGATCATCTTTAATATACCTTTTCATTAGATTCACAGTCTGTTAACACGTCGTCTTCCTGTGTTTTTATGTCTATAGCATAGAATTAGGTTGTTTCACAAATTGTCTGTTGTTTTATGCTGCTTCAGTGTTGCTTTAGAATTTGTAAAGGAGAATTAATGTTTCCTGTTTTAGGTCTGTAGATTTTGTATTGTTGTTCAGGTATTTAGTATGGGACCCTTCCTAAATTCTTCCAGTCAAGTGAATAAAATATAATTGGCTATAGTGAAGTGAGGTAGAATCAAAACAGGTTATTCACAATTCCTTTTGCTACTAGACGTAATGATTTTAAACTGTTCAGCAGAGGAAAGGAAATAGTTCTCGAGAACTTGTAACTTAATGATAAGTGTAAATTCCACCAAAAGTTAATATTTTTATGTAATGTCGTGGCATTAGTTGCAAAAATTTGCTTACATAAAATGTTAAGTGGTTATAATGATAGTCAAGTTTCTTGAATGGAAAGGAGGCATTACAGTTCTCCTTTTGCAAGACTATAATTACTTTGTTCCTAAGGATCATTTATAAATTAACATTTTATATCTGTAGTATTGGAAAACCAGAATTTTACCCTTTTAAAATTTTAAGTCTCTAAACATCCTTTTTTGGAAAAGATCTGTGGGTAAAATGCTTTTAGTTTTGTTCCTAAGGATCATTTATAAATTAACATTTTATATCTGTAGTATTGGAAAACCAGAACTTTACCCTTTTAAAATTTTAACAGTCTCTAAACATCCTATTTTGGAAAAGATCTGTGGGTAAAATGCTTTTAGTTTTCAGGCTTCACCCTGAAGTGTACGAGATATTACTGTAAGTTATTTGGCTTAATTTTTGGTTTTGGGTTTGAGTTTGTGGATTGTGGTGTTGATTTTTTTTTTTTTTTTTTTCATAGGGCTTTCTGTAAGAGCGTATAGCACACGTGAAGAGTAGGAAAATAATTCTTCTTCTTCTTCTTCTTCTTAGTATTGAACTTTGGAAGAATTCTGAATAGGAAGGGGTGCTCATTTGTTTCACTCTTACTATAGAATAATTTAACAGCTTTACATTGGTCATATATATATTACTTAGAGAATGTTTAGGTTCCAGTACATAGATTGTTCATTTTTTGCTATTAAGAAAAGGAGCTGTCCATTATTCCTCAATCTTCAGTTATTATAATTAATATAATTGAAAGAACAAGTCTGTCAGTAGTGATGCAGTGTGATGAGAGATCTGTCCAGTGATTTATTAGTAGTTAGGGTATAATTACAGCATTTCTGGAAGTTAATCTATTTAGGCCAATGATGTCAGTATACCTGCTGCTATTTTGTTAATCTGTTCCTGCTTGTCAGTAATAGCTTTGGTGTTTTCGTGTGTCAAACCTAGTTTCTGTCAACACTGCTCCATTCTTTTGTAGTTGTTCACACATGTACATCTTTTATTTCACTGGGAGACACTTTTTTTGCAGAGGGTGGGTTGTGTTTTTATTGTTGGTAATGCTTGTCAAGTACTGGAGTTGTGCACCATTTTTGTTATATGCACATGGAAGTTCTCTGAACTACATATTTTATGTGTTTACATTAGTAATGAGTGTTTGCATATAAGATTGGGCAAGCGATTTCCAAGTTGGTTATATTTGGATTGTCGTAGGACTTTTGCGCATTATGAAATTTTCCTTTGAGTTTCTTTAATGGCTGATTTGTAATCCCTTTGAATTTAGTTATGAAGTTATATTATTTTTGTTTACCAAGGTACTTTAGCAATATGTTTTAAAAATAACCAAAAAATCCAATTGTACTTTGTTCTGTATGTGTTCACTTTTTGCTTTCAACAGTAACATGGGCAACACACTTAAGGAAATGCAAGATATTCAAGGAGCATTGCAGTGTTATACCCGTGCAATTCAGATCAACCCAGCATTTGCTGATGCTCACTCCAATCTCGCTTCTATCCACAAGGACTCTGGTAACATTCCAGAAGCAATTCAGGTGGGTTTTATTCCCATGTTTCTTGTTATCTCTGTTTGGATTTTGTATTGTCACAGCTAATGAAATTGCAGTTATGTCCAGCATTTCATTGGAATGTAAAAGCAGGTGAAAAGGTAGCACTTAAAATGTTTTTTCTTCTTTCCCAGTCCTACCGTACAGCCTTGAAATTGAAACCAGATTTTCCTGATGCTTTCTGCAACCTGGCCCATTGCCTTCAGATAGTGTGTGATTGGACAGATTATGATGCAAGAATGAAGAAATTGGTTAGCATTGTGGGGGAACAGTTAGAGCGTAACCGTCTACCGTCCGTACATCCTCATCATTCTATGCTGTATCCCCTTTCACATGAGTATCGAAAGGCTATTGCTAACAGGCATGCAAATCTTTGCATGGAGAAGGTAAGAACTAAAGGAAGATGCAGTAAACCTAGAGACTGTAAATATATAAACTGTTTAATTTCTCTCTTTGCAAATTTGATTGAAGGGTTTAAAACGACTTTGATTGTTTATGCATAAAACTGGCTTAACGGAATCATTAATGGTAATCAAGTGAATACCAGTAGTACTTGGTTTTTCATTCATGGTAAAATTTATATGCTTTTGCAGATCAACGTCCTTCACAAGCAACCCTATAAATACCCATCAGAATTGACCTCTGATGGCCGAATTAGAGTGGGTTATGTGTCCTCTGATTTTGGAAACCATCCCACTTCCCACTTGATGCAGAGTATTCCTGGGCTGCATGACAAATCCAAGGTTGAGATCTTTTGTTATGCCTTGAGCCCTGATGACAGTACGACATTTAGGTAAGAAACTTGCACATTGATATAATTTTTTAAATGAAAGCGTTTTGTAAGCTTTCGGTAACTTGACTGACTTTGCTTGCTTTTGATAGTAAATGGGCTTGAATAGGGCTTTTAAAGGATTTTAGAAAGTTTTTTAGAAAAAAAGATATACAGTATTTGGGTTCTATTTATTTCTTTGCTTTGAGAAGATACTAACTGATAAAAACAAGTTATAGTAAATGATGGCATTGGGTACGAGGCAAACCCTAAAATCTTAATTGTGGAAGGATCTCAGGTTTAAAATAATTTTTTCATTTTCCTACTGTAGTTATGTGTAGTAAATATGAAGTGAAAAAGATTACTGAGATAATTTTATATGAAATTTGCCATCCAGTTTACTTGTACTCAAGGTAACATTTTAACTCTCCACAAAACGTGATGGTAGGATCTAGAAAGCAACAACATGAAAAGGAAAGAACCCAAAAGATATAATTTTCTTGAAAAGTATTTTATCTCTTAAGAAAATTGGAACAGTTGCAGTGATCTTCATTCTTTTTTACTAGTAATGGATGAATACTTAAGTCACGAGTCCCTGTAGAGCTAGAATATTTAATAAGTTTATACTGTAATAAATGTTATTTTACTTCAGTATTGGGCTTTTCCTTTGATTAATGCCTGATTATTCACACCTCCAGATCATTAAAACCATTCCAGCACAAGCCATTGTGATTTACAGTAAATCCAGAAGCACAAAGATTGTCTTAGTAAAGTTATATTGTATTGGAAATTAAATCATTAAATTGTATGAAGCTGGTAAAAACATTTTAAGAGTTATGCACAAGTAGGTTTTAAAGGTAATGAAGTTGCAAAGCGGTGCCTCTTTGTAATATTGTAGGGGAGGGAGTTGTGTATGAGCTAATATTATCTAGTAAAATTTTTATTTTTTCCCCCCTTAGGAGTAAGATTGCAAGAGAAGCTGAGCACTTCATAGATTTGTCACAGATTCCATGCAATGGTAAAGCTGCTGACCGCATCAATCAGGATGGAATCCACATATTGGTCAACATGAATGGTTACACTAAAGGTGCTCGCAATGAAATATTTGCTCTTCGTCCTGCACCAATTCAGGTAACTTTGATGCTTGAGTGTCAGATTAAATAGGGTCAGGTTGAATATCACAAAATGTCATTCATTTAGGTAAATTTGCTGGTTGTCAGGATTAACCAACTTTTATTTTATGTGAGCCAGCTGATTTTAGCTAGATTTATCTCATATATAGCATAAATAATAAACATGTTATCAGGTTAGTTTGACATTAAAATTATGGCTGCATCAGCTGTGTTTAATTAATAGTAAAGTTTCTATTTTAATTATTCTTTTTTCTGTGGAAAAAAGATATGCAGTAATGAATGTAGGACAGTTATGACGTGATCTCTCCCATACTGGAAAAGGAATCTGAAAATAGAGAAACTTTATTTTTTATACAATAAATTCTATTGATGTAGCCATAATTTTTTATGAAGCATTACCAAAGGTAAATTTTTTAAGAATGAAACACACTGGGCATTTTTCTTCCTTTACCAAATATATGCATGCACTGGTTTAGCCTAACTTTAGGTTGCCATAAATAGGCAGCCTAGACTTGGGTAAATTCACTTAGTTGCTTAGCTTAAGCTAGCAAATAATCAACCTATTCTCACAAAAACAATTTTCGATAATTAAAGTTTGATCAGATAGGCTATAAATGATTATTATAAAATAAAAATAAACATTTCTTTCTAACATTTTCATAATTATAGGACTAAATCAGCTGGTCAGATATATACAAAAAATCTTGAGAGCATAGAGTATTTTAAGTGTGTTTAAATCAGCTAAGGGTTCCAAGTGCATTTCATTATAATTTGTGTATGTTTTAGGCTTTTGTAAATTTATTTTATTAAAATTATATATTACACAAAGCTAATGAAAGAATCCCAAGTTCATAACCTTTCTCATGCATACCACAAACTGAGCATGTAATGTCTTATTGTTACAGGTAATGTGGTTAGGTTATCCTGGAACAAGTGGAGCTCCATTCATGGACTACCTCATTACGGATCGTGTAACTTCCCCTACCAAACTGGCATCACAGTATAGTGAAAAACTGGCCTACATGCCAGATACTTTCTTTGTTGGAGATCATAAACAAATGTTCCCTCACCTCAAAGAGCGTGTCTTGCTCGAATCAAGCGTAAGTTCTTCTTTACCAGGAGTCATCTGTTCAGGTTGTGTGTTGTGGGAACATTTATTATATAAGTTTTGATATATACTAATCAAAAATTTATTGAAAAAAATAATTAATTACCCTTGTATATTTACTGATGTCTTAGCACCTTGTAGTGATTTTACAATTTTTTTTTTTTTCTAGGATAACCCCAAGATTCTTAGTAATGATACTATTAAGGATACTGTTGCCATTATTAATACTACCGACTTGAGTCCTGTGATAGAAAGTGCTGAAGTGATGACCATCAAGGAGCGTGTCCAGCCTACCACCACAAAGGAATCTGTTGAGGTTGCTGTAACTGTAGCACAGCTTCCCACTACTGCCCCAATTGAAGTAAGAACAAATAGTTATGATGGTCCTAACACAGTAAATTTGTCTTTTGGTTGCATAATTTTGATTATCTTTTATGTTAAACTCTCAGAATGCAAGCTAATAAGAAAATTGTACTAAATTTTTAATTACATATTTATAGTTGTACTTCCTAGTATATTTTATGGAGCCTTTTCTCTTCAGTCCATGATCCAGACTGGCCAGGTACAAGCCACAGTGAATGGTCTTTTAGTTCAGAATGGTCTTGCCACCACTCAAATGAATAATAAGGCAGCAACAGGCGAAGAACCCCCTCAAAATGTTCTCATTACTACACGTAAGCAGTATGGCCTTCCAGATGATGCTGTCATTTATTGCAATTTCAATCAACTTTACAAGATAGACCCCTCAACCTTACAAATGTGGTGCAATGTAAGTTCATTTTCAAGTCTCTCCAGAAGTTTTATCAGTTATTGCAGCCATAGGTTTTGCTATTTTTAACAAATGAATTTAAATATATGTAGTTGTAGGAATTATGTTTAATTTTTGATTATTTATGTTCAAGCCTAATTATCAGAAATTGGTTTTTTGCACTTCATGCTACCTAAATGGGGAGAGATACCATATTTTATTTTTACAAAAGAAAAATGTTTGGAAATGTACTTTATATAGAAAAATAAGTTATTTGGAGTCCTTATCCATATACAATGAATAATTCATGAGTATTTCCAGAAACTCATACTACAGAATCACTAAAACCTTTTGTCAACTGAGGTTTTCAGGACACAAAATCCAGCTGATCTGCACATTTCATCCCTATGTTTAGCTTGGTTTTCTCTCTCTTCCTCACTTATTCCTGTTTTTACCAGTGATTCAACCCTCCATGTCTTCCTTCAGGTTTCAACCCCAAGTTGTTTGCACTCTCTTACAAATTCCTGTGTTTAGCTTGTCTCTCTCTCTCTCTCTTCCTCACCTCTTATTCCAGTTTTTATCAGTGATTCAACCCTCCATGTCTTCCTCCTGGTTTCAACTTATGTTGTTTGCACTCTGTAACAAAGCCCTCTTTTTTCATATATCAGCCTTGATTGCCTATCAGGTGACATGCAGCTCCAAGCAACACACATTTCTCTACTTATTCTGTGGAGGTCTGTAATCATGGTAAATTTTGTTTTCAGATTTTAAAACGGGTTCCAAAGTCGATAGTTTGGCTCCTGCGGTTCCCAGCACATGGAGAAGCTAATATACTTGCACAAGCACAGCAGTTGGGTGTTGGGGCTGGGCGTATTATTTTTTCAAATGTTGCTGCCAAGGAGGAACACGTACGTCGGGGGCAATTGGCTGATGTCTGCCTCGATACCCCCCTTTGCAATGGTCACACAACTGGTCAGTTTTCAGGAGACCTCCATACCTTTTTTATATTTTTTTAGTGTGTTTATGTAAAATGTTAATAACTATTGTAATATAGATCTTTGTAACCTTGAATTGTCTTGCTTTTTTTTTTTTTTTTTTTTTTTTTTTTTTTTTTTCTTTTTACACTATAAGAAAGAATTTTTACTATTTACAGGAATGGATGTACTATGGGCTGGTACTCCCATGGTTACACTCTCTGGTGAAACACTAGCTTCCAGGGTAGCAGCATCTCAGTTGCACTGTTTAGGCACTCCTGAACTTGTCGCAAATACGAGGCAGGAGTATGAAGACATAGCTGTTAAATTAGGAAATGATCGTGAATAGTAAGTACCTCTGCATATTTTGATTGCATTTGTCTGTTAGGTCCAATTTTTATTTGAATAGCCTTCTGCAGTGCCATCATACATTTTTTAAAAGTTCATAATTTTTCATCATTTTTCACTGTCAGACCAGATTAATCTAATCTCTTGAATCTTTTCAGTGTAATTGTCTCAACCACCTTTAAATTTGTAAAATTTAACACGGAGGCCATTCAAGGCTATACAGTATCCTATATTTAGTAATGTTTGTCAGGCAGTTTGAACTAATATTTATATTGATAAATGACTGGAAATTGAAAAGTACTCTGGGTATTTGATGCATTCCTTATACAGTATATATCCTTTGGTGGGGTTCATGCACTTCAGCTAATAACATTATCAAGAGTTGAAGGGCATGGTTGAGATATGGAACTAGGTTTATTTTCTTTGTCTTTAGTATTGAAATCTTTGGTGGGTAGTTTACCATTTCTAAATAGTGTACTCTCTCTTCTCAGTTTAAAAGCCACTCGTTGTAAGGTATGGAAGGCCCGTCTAGAATCTCCGTTATTTGATTGCAAAACCTACTCAAGAAATCTGGAAAGACTCTTCAAAAGAATGTGGGAAAAATATGGAAACAACGAGAAGCCAGATCACATTACCGAGTGGTAATAGGAGAAATTTGTATATAAGTATTTGGTAGGCAAATGTAAAGTAGCAGTCATTTTTATGAGGTTAATCTACTCTGTAAATCTGGAAAGTATTCCTTATTGCCTTGTAGTATTGTATGAGGAATGCAGTAAGATGTTAATCTTTTTATCTTAACCCATTTTAACATCTTTCATAGTCCCGTATACATGGAAGTTATAGCTTTGCCTACCATAGAAAAATTTCTCCAGATGTCAACAGAAGAGACATAACCGTGTTCAGCCAAATGACTGGTTTATGTCACATCACTTCAGTAAATGTGGCATTATATCGTGGATTTAGTTAAATAGGGTAATTTTATTTCCCATTATACAAATGTGATATTTTAACTTCATGTTTTCATAGAAAAATATTGTTTGAGATTTATGTAATAGTAATGAGGCCAGTCATCTATTTGGGAATTTAGCTTATTTTCACTAAACACTAAAGTCTAAGGAATCGATTAGTGTTTTAGTAGTTAGTGTTTTGATATTTATACTTGTAATAATGGCAGTCATTACTTGAATTGTGCGCACATGTATATGCTACGAGGTTTTCTTTTGTGAAAGTTTGGATGACAGCCAGAAGTTTGTATATATTGCATTGTTTCATATGGCTCAGGATTTTTTCTTTGTATATAATTCTCAGCTACAGATAGGACAAAGTATAATTTATAGAAAGCATTATTTTTACAAAGGAATCTGCTTTTATGTATTGGTAGTTTTGTTTTCAGGTTTAATTCCCAGGAATGTTGCATGAAAGCAGATTCTAGATATTTAGACAATGGCTCTTTGCCATGGGGAGAATACTAGTTAGAAGAAACATTCAGGCTTCACCTTTACAGTGAATGATAATTTGCGGAGACACCTTTTATACTGTTGCTGCCCTAAGGACCAGTTACTGTTGGTAACTAACTGGAGTGAGTGAAGTACCAAAATGTTTGATATTTTCAAACCATTACAGGAAATCATCTGCATCATTGAAAATTGCAGATGGTATTCATACTTGAAATTTAGATTAAGAAACATTGTCATAATGTTAATTTTTAAAAATC
This sequence comes from Macrobrachium rosenbergii, assembly GCF_040412425.1. Lineage (NCBI taxonomy): Eukaryota > Metazoa > Arthropoda > Malacostraca > Decapoda > Palaemonidae > Macrobrachium > Macrobrachium rosenbergii. The sequence continues at coordinate 38,277,934 of NC_089754.1, read as the reverse complement.
AGTACTAAGTAAACTACAATAGAGTACAATATTGCATGACATTAAAATGAGTGTTATGTGTACAGTATAGAAGTAAAACACACACAGCTCCTTGTAATACTTTGGATTGAAATTCTTAAAATGTTAATGTTCATCTGTGAACGGTGTGGCCTTCTACTCATTTTTGCTTTTAAAGTAAGTTGCTTGGTCCTATTTATTTTCTTAGGTGGTTTCATGTACATATAGTAAAACGACTACGGCAAGAACAGTATATACATATGCAGATATAGGAAACTAATGGCCTATATTTAGGCTGATTAAAGAAAGGCAGTGCTACAAATGAATAACAGTGATTACTTAAATATTAGGAAGTTTCAGACCATTGTGGACTGTCACCCAGGGAATTTTTTGTATTGTAAATTTTGAAGCCGATCTCTCCCTATTTTATGTTGGCCTTTAGGCATTAAATTTGCTTTGGCATGTTATTTGCATATATAGCTGCAGATGGTGGGTGCTAAAGATGTGTTTTAGAACTTAGACCCTATCAGGTTGCCTTCTTTGACTTGTTTGTAGCTGATAATGCGAGATTGAATGTGTGCGTGTGCATATAGTGGAGTTGCCATATGGCTAGAGAGAAGCTTCACAAAGTCTATTACTACTATTTATTTTCAATATAAGCAAGGCTGTTATTCTTTTTTCTTAAAAAATGTACTTTTGTTGGATATATAGAAAACATTCACCATCAGATAACAGGAATGTGATTGTCCTCCCTTGCACATATGAATGATATATCATTATACCATCATTGTGTGAATAAATCATAAAATTTAGTAGTTATTTAATTTCCTTGTAAAATAGTGAAAAAAATATTTTTTAGGTAGTTGCACTTATCAGACTTTAAAATGCATCTGAATTTTATGACTATTACAATGAGTAGAGGTAACATCCATGGCTAATGGATTAGCAAAGTTAACTATGCATGACCTACTAAATGGCTATGGGCAATGAAACCATATCTCAAAAAAAAGTATTTATCAAAATATAAATGCTTCCCTTCAAGACAAAGTAAATGTGATACTATAACCATAGAACAAATGGAATATAATCAAGAAAAATGTGAATCCCTCAAAAAACCAACACTAGTGATCAAGTGAAAAGTATGGCAGATGCTGAAATGTAGAGTCTGTAATGATACTCTTTCCCTTACAATTTCTTTTTCTTTGAATTTGCCGTTGCAGGTGCACTTGGAGCAGTGGAAGCAGACTGGCTCATCTTGTTGAGGTAGTACAAACCAACAACAGAGCACAGTAAACTGAAAAGTAAAATGTTAGAACTATCAATCACAAACCTTTACAGCCCTCTGTAAAATGCTGTATCAATATATGTACAGTACATCTTGTTTAATTAGTGAACATCAGCATCTGTAACAATTACTTCAAGACTGTAAGGTTTATTCTTGGGAACGGGTTGGGGGGGGGAGGAGGAGTTTAAAAATGTATGCACTGTCATTGGGTCTGCTATTAGGCAGGAAGTATTTTCTTAATACAAGCCTATTCAGGTGCTGTTCTAAGCTCATGATCTTAGACGGTGACCACTTACATTATTTTCATTACATGAACTTAGAGGACCTTACTTATGTTCAGGGTAGAATTCTCCTAGTTTTCAACGTTTCTATTTAAGTCTTTAATAGCATAAGAATGATGTTTATTTCTCTGTTACTATTTCACCGGGTGACACGGGACCCGATCCAGAAAAAGGATTTTGACAAAGGAAAAATCTATTTCTGGAGAGGGGCCCGATGTCACCCGTGACCCACCCTGTTTTTCATTCTCTCCTCCCTTGATAAACTTCATTCTAGTGAGGTGGGTGCTCAATACGGCTCCAGAGTCTTTGCCAGTTTGAACAATACCGTAGTTCAACAGCTCCGGTATTAGGAGGCTATGCTAGCTGCATATCTAGTTGCCTGGCTCATTTGGACACCCAGCGTCGGGAATTGCCTGAGGGCGCCGGTCATTATAATCGGTTTCTAGAGTCTTTGGGCTTCTAAGTAACCAGGAAGGAATCCCACCTGATTCAGGAGGGTAACCTTCCGTAGTTATGAATCCAGTGGAAGTGGAAAGAGATAACAAGGGCATCTTATCATTTCATCATCTCAAGCATACCTCTCCCCGTGGCCAAGAAAAGGTCCTGGGTTTTCTCCAGTTTGCTTTAGTGACGGTTCTCCTTCTGAAGTCAAAGCTGGAGTTTATGACCGGGGTATGGTGGAGTCAGGGACGTGTCTCCTTGATTCCCCCTGCTTGAATAGTGGCCTCCGGCCTCGCACAACTGTCAAGTGCTTACCGAAGTCAGTTCCTCTCCAGCTTTCCCCTCCGGCCTCAGTATTCCACACCGTCACCTCTCTGGGCGGGTGAGGTGGATATTTTTTGGCCCAATGAAGTACATGGTACTTAGTCGGTCACGTTCCGGCAGTTCCATATCAACGCTTTGGAGGGCGGTGACAGTCTTCCTGTTCTTGGAAACTTCTTCCCCCCAAGAGGTTTCCTTTTAGGCTGGTTCTGAACAAAACAGCAATAGTGCGCTGCGTAAACAAGTGGTTTTGGACTCGAATTGCTTCGTTCAGGTTATGGTTCATTCTTCTCCATAACCAACAGACGCAGGTGCTTCTGTCTACCACCCTTCTTGTAGGGGTCCAAAAGGTCACTGCTTTTCCCTATCCAGGGCCTCCCCCCTGGTGTCGGAATAGTCCTTAGGCGGAGCGTCATTCAGGTAGTCTTGTGACCTTTTCCTGGGCCTGGAAGTAGGTCAGTTTGCAACCCAATTCAGCCACAAACTATCAAGCTGTCCCGTCTGGTATAAACTCAGCCTGCGTCAGCCCACTCAAACTCTGATGTCCTGGCTTTGTGGTCTTTGTGAATCTTACAGTTTAGGAGGAAACTGATATTGGTCCTGTTATTTCTGTTTTCCTGAAATCAGTTAAGGATCCTACTCTACTGCAGTATGGTTCTGCAGTTAAGTAACTAGCACTCTTCACATAGTTTTCGGAGCTACAGTACTGATGCGGCCGCATTGGCCTCGAGCAAAGTGTTTTGTTGGAACCAGACTCACAGGCCCTTAACTTTCATCCCTAAGGTCTGTGTTCGTCTAAGAACAGTACTCCGTCCACATTCGGTTTCCTGGTCTTTGAGTAATGTATCGGAGTTAGCTTCGGTAACCAACAATCATCTTGTTCTTATCTTTCCTTGTTAAGGAAGTCCCAAAATTTTTAATCAGCTTAGCTTCTAGTGTTAGTTTTCCTGTACTGTCTGCCCTGTCTGGCGGAACCAATCAGTTTGGTTTGTCTGGTGGAACCAATCAGTTTGGTTTCCCCTCATCAGGGGTAGTGTTGTGAATTCCTCACCCTAACTTTCTATCTACAATTGAAGGTCCTCATTTTCGGTGGTCACCTTGGAAAGTACTCCCCTTTACAAGGTCTGTTTCTGTGTCCAGTTTTCTTCTTGCAGGCTTTTTTTAGACAGGACCTACAAATTTTGTCAGGTCCTCTCCTTTAAAAAAGGGGGGGCACTGTCATTGGGTCTTCTATTAGGCAGGAAGTATTTTCTTAATACAAGCCTATTCAGGTGCTGTTCTAAGCTCATGATCTTAGACGGTGACCACTTACATTATTTTCATTACATGAACTTAGAGGACCTTACTTATGTTCAGGGTAGAATTCTCCTAGTTTTCAACGTTTCTATTTAAGTCTTTAACAGCATAAGAATGATGTTTATTTCTCTGTTACTATTTCACCGGGTGACACGGGACCCGATCCAGAAAAAGGATTTTGACAAAGGAAAAATCTATTTCTGGAGAGGGGCCCGTGTCACCCGTGACCCACCTGTTTTTCATTCTCTCCCTCCCTTGATAAACTTCATTCTAGTGAGGTGGGTGCTAACGTGGAATGCGGCTAGTGTTGCCTTGTATACAGTCCGCGAGTAGTGCATGGGCTTGTATCGGCACCTCTCTCGTTGGGACTTTTGACATTGGGAATCTCTATAGGATAAGGTTCCGTGTTTTTGTAGTTCACCCTTTTCCATACACGACTCCATCTAGTGGAGCTCGCTCTGGGGTAGTAACTCCAGCATTTCATTTAGCTTTCTCTGGTATCTAGCAACGGAATTACCTAGAAATAAGTGCTGAATGGACTATTTCACCGGGTGACACGGGCCCCTCTCCAGAAATAGATTTTTCCTTTGTCAAAATCCTTTTTAAATAAATTTGAACTTTTCAAAATACATTTTAAAAAAATTTGAACTTTTCATAACTAACAAACCTTTGGTCTTAATGTAGGGATAAACGCTCTAGCGCTAGCCGGAGTCCAATTAAAAATAAGGAATTGGTGGCAACGGGATTCAGCCAATTGGGGAGTAGGAGGAAGCTCCGTGACCTGCTTTACCCCCGTCATGCATCATTATACTGGTTTCCTTTCAGCCCAGCAAAGAATGAGGGGTGGCTTGAGGTGGGTCATATATACATTAAGACCGAATGTTTGTTAGTTATGTGTGAAAAATACAGATTGATTTGTATTTTGATTTGTCATTTGTTTATATACAGAACATTCGTTTATATACGGAACAAACCTTGGTCTTAACGCAGGGAAGACTTACTCCTGGAGGGAGAATAAGAAAGCCTTAGAACAGACTGGAGGCTCAGGCCACCTGGACTCACTGAACAGCCAGACATCTAGGCTAATAGATTATATAAATACATATCTACATTGTCTTGAGAATGGCAAAACTGTTGGAGACGCCAAAACTTATGTTAGCCACCGATCTAGTTTGTTGCCAGTTCCTCTCTCTACCCCCTTGTAAGAGAGAGGAAAGGGACATGCTTCTATAAAGAATTTTACTGTGTAGGAACAAACATCTAATACTATACAGAATGGAAGCTTGCTCACATGTATCTAACCAGTTCCAGCATATGATGGTATTATTCTCTCTACTGCCTGCTGGTAGAGGAGAAAAGAAAAGGGAAGACCAGTCACCTCATTCACTCTCGCTTTCATATCCAATACCTTAGGTAAGATACACTGTCCTACCAGGGGCACTGGATGAGCTACACAACTTGCTGAGCAGTCTTCACCAGACCCATAGAAAAAGTATCCAAGGACCTGTGGGGATCGTCCCGTAGACAGAAGGACGTGGTGGTGGTTTGGCGAAGCCAGGCACTGCCTTCAAAATCCTGTGAGCCAACAAGTTCCTGAAAGTGATGGTAGGAACTAGACTCCTAACATCATGTGCTCTTGCATGCACCGTATTGGCATATGAATGTGAAGCAGAACTGTAAGCCTGTCTAATTACTTCACAACCAAAAGGAAATAACATTCTTGGATACTTATGTCTTGTTCCGGCCTGTGCTAACAAAAAGTCTTCGGCAATCAGATCTGAGATGCTGGGTCCTTATTAGATTGCTATGCAGTGCCCTGACAGGGGATAACAGTAATTCGTCTGGATCGTCACCAACAAAATCCCCAAGAGAGGGGATCGAAAAAGACCCAAATCTGTCATCATGAACAGAGATATTCTGAGTCTTAGCTGCGAATTCTGCGATAAATTCGAAGGCTACAGAACCCTAACCCCTCATATGTTTAACATTAAAAGAAAACCCATGAATTTACTGACTCTGATGAAGCCAAGGCCGGTAAGAAAACCGTTTTGAGGGTTAAATTCCTCTGTTGAGCCCTGTAAGGGTTCCAGGTCCCAGTAGGAGGTTTGAGATCTCTTTGGGAACAGGACTGCTTGAAGCTTGAGAAGCAGAAACTTCCCACAGTGAAGAGAGGTCCACATCCTTTAAAAGTAGAACCAATCCTACAGCATATCTATAGCCCTTGATGACTGAAACAAAGTAGTTTCTCCCTACAGAGAAAGATGAGGAAATCCACTACTTGTTGAATAGAAGTTCCGACAGGAGAGAAACCCTGTTGACGACACCTATCACAGTAGACTGGCCCATTTTCCTTGATACACAGGTGTAGATGATCCGAGATAACCTGACATCTCTGTTGCTGCTTTGTGAGAAAATCCTGTCACTCACAAAAGATACTGGATAGTTGTCAGCCGTGAAGAGATAGGGACACCTACCAATTGGTGAAACCTCTAGATGTGTGGTTGGCAAAGAAGGTTGTGCCACAGGGGAATCTCCCTTGGAGCGTCAGGCAACAAGGTTATAAGATCGGAAAACCATTCTGCGTGTGGCCAAAAGGGAGCCACTAGGGTCATCCAAAGATTCTGGAAGATCATCACTCTGTTGATCATCCTGAGATTATGGGAGATCATTGCTCTGTTGATCACTTGACAGACTAGGCAAAAGGGGGGAAAAGGCATAAGCTTCCAGGTTGTCTCAGGGATGTTGTAGGGCGTCCTCTGCCACGGCCAGGGATCTGGAAGGACTGAACAAAAAAACCTCTAGTTTTCTGTTGAACCTTACTGCAAAAAGGTCTACTGTTGGCCTTCCCCACAGATGGAATAGTCTTTCCGCTACCTCCTGATGAAGTGACCATTCTGTCCCCAAGACCTGGCCGTGACGGCTCTCTCTTGCCTGGAATGTATCTGGCTGAGAGACCCACTGAATGGGAGACCGCCCACAGGTGTAACTGTACTGTTAATTCTAGGAGTTGACATATGCTATCACTGTAGTGTTGTAGGACATGAGGACCATGGAGTACCGCGTTACCCTTTCTCGAAATTCCTGAAGTGCTAGGAAGGTGCCTTCAGCTCCAGGATGTTGATATGAAGCTGTTTTTCTTGGTGATGCCACAGTCCTGATATTAAGGAGATCTTCCAAATGCACTCCCCAACCTTCATACGAAGTATCCAAAAACAGCAGAATTTCCGGAGCCAGAGAGTGAAAGGGCCACTCCTATGGTCAGGTTCTTGTCGTCTAGCCACCATGCTAAGTCTTGCTTCATTTCTTTCGATAGAGGAACCAGAAACATGGGGGAATCCCTCGAAGGGGACCAAACCTCCTTCAGTCTCCACTGAAGAGAGCAAAGATGAAGATGCCCATGAGGAACCAGCTTCTCCAGGGAGAAGTTACCTAGAATGACCTGCCACTGATGTGCTGGTTGCTTCAGTTTGGACAGGAAGGAAAATCCCTTGTAAGTCTCAGATCAGGTGACCTGTATATAGAAACAAGGATTGTCCTGAAAGATATAAAACACAAAAGCAAATAGGGCTAACATATTCAAATTATGCCTCATATCAGAGTAATGCAACAGTGTTTACTTCATGGAGATGCAAGAAAGAATGACACATAACCGAGGCATCATAGGACTATGGATGCACATTTGGCCACCTGGTTCTTGACCTATGCAACTGGCTTTGTGGCATAGAGTAAATGGAAAATAGAATATGATTAATGAGTTAATAAAGGGATTTTGACGAAGGAAAATCTATTTCTGGAGAGGGGACCGTGGATGAAAAAGTCCATTCAGCACTTATTTCTAGGTAATTCCGTTTTTAGATACCAGAGAAAGCTAAATGAAATGCTGGAGTTACTACCCCCAGAGCGAGCTCCATCAGATGGAGTCGTGTATGGAAAAGAACTACAAAACACGGAACCTTATCCTATAGAGATCCCAAGGTCAAAAGTCCCACAGGAGGTGCCGTTACAAACCCATGTACCACCCGTGGACAGCACACAAAACACTGCTAGCCGATTCCATGAAAGCAACACCCCACTAGAATGATGTTTACTATGGGAGGGACATGACACATGATGGAGGTGGGTCATCGGGTGACCACGGTCCCCTCTCCAGAAATAGATTTTTTCCTTCAAAAATCCCTTTTCTGGATGGGTCCCGTGTCAGCCGATGAAAAATTAACAGAGAAATAAACATAATTCTTAAACTAAAAAGATAAAAATTCTAAGGGGGAACAGAAGACCAGAAGGTCCAAAAAGAAACTTTTTAATCACTAGTAACAATAACAATAATGTACAAAAGAAACTGATGTTAGCTTAAGATTAACATGACAATGTGAAAAAAAAAAAATACATAAACAAATAACTATACAATATTGAAAACCTTATAACTTAAATGTGTCATTTAGACAAATACATGGATAACACAGCCAGGTGAGAAGTCAAGGCAAGCCTGACTGAAATGACATAACTGAGGCAGTGGAGGAGGAAATGACTAGGAATCAGAAAGGGAACCAGAGGGAGGGACAACGTTCCCTGCCATGCTGAAATTTAAGAGCTTCTAAGATTTCAAATAGTGACGTTGAAAACCAAGGGTGACTTCCAACCGGTGTACCTGGTAAGATCCGTGAAATTCATGTAATGAAAGTAATTAATGGAGGTGGCCACAGCTCTAATATCATGAACTTTTGGGACTGAGTCAGGGTTAGCCTGCTTGATAAAGTAAAGGATCTGTTGTCTAATAGCAGACATAGAAAGATTACCCCCTCCTTCCCTGATAAAGAGAGGCCCAGAAGAGATGTGAGAGGACCTGTCTAAATAAGCCCTCAAAGTATGAACTGGACACAGGGACAGGTCTAGAGGCAGAGGAAGAATTTTCCAAGGCGACCACCTATGCTGCGGATCTTCATTTTTGGCCAGGAAGGTAGGGTGAGGACTCACACACAATTTAGCTTCCCACTAACAACTGACCACCTAAATATCCTGCCATTTGCTGGTAACTGTAATGACTACTTCAGGAAAACTTGATTTCTCACTTATACAATATGTATATGAATATAATTAAGACAGATCATTATTCAGTGGTAAAACTCATCTTTGGGTCATAGGTAAGACAGGTTACCTATTATCAAGACTCCTGATGCCTAAATGTTAATTTCAAAATATTAACTGTTAAGGGAAACTAGAGTTGTACTTGAAAAAAAAAAAACTAGGAATATTGCATTCTTGCACTGATAATGGCCTCAGCCAAGAAATTTACAGAATTAAACAGGTCTCCACCACATCATCCACAGAGAAGGATAACTTTGGTGGTCTGAGAATTCAAAGCATTAATTGGGATGTGGGCAGCCAGACTTAAATATGACGATATTGTTGATGACTTTGTCAAAGAAATACAAAGGAAGAAATTCTTGTATTATAAAAGTTTTACAATTTTTTATTACAGCCACATTCTCTTTGGGTGACTCTGCATGTACATAGTGAGGAATAAAATGATAGAGTAAGGTATGAATTGTTGGGTAGATAACAACAAGATCAAGAGAGGATGAACAGTGCCACATCGGCGCCTACTGGCTAGAAATGGCTCTGGTATAATTTGCAAAATATACACTACCTTGGTCTAAGGCAGTCAAGTGGCTTGGAGTAGTATGAGGGACAATGGGAATCCAGACAGAAGTTTAACCTAGTGTTATCAAATCACTTAATAAGCACTTGAAAAAAAGTCATACCGGATTTGTTTGTTGTATGGATTACATATCAATTATACTATAAAAAGTGTACAGTAATTACTTGGATCACACTACAATACTTTTTTACAAAACTGAAATACAGACAACATACCAGACAGTGACAGACACTCTGTGGACCATGCCTGCTGCAGAACAAGCTAGTATTAAACACAAAGCCACTTCAGGAATGACACGAGCCTGGAAGCCTTTTCCAAACATGATGTTTTCAAGGTTGCTCAGAGCCTGCTTTGCAGTTAAGGAAAATTTTGTCTCAAGTACCTAAGAAAAAAAGCTAGAAATAAATTGGAATTGTAATATACTGATGACATTTCACACTGAAAACTAACAACCAATATTTATTGTTGTAAGCTATTAATGTAATAAATATTCTAAATACTCAGGAACAGGATTGTGATACTGATTAAAATTAATTATTAAATTACTGTACCACAATATACTTTAATGCATGTGTACCAAATTGTAACACTATTCAGTCCCAATAAACATTGGAAAAAATGTTACCAGTAAAAATATCAATGAACATTAGCTACACTTTGCAAAAAAGGATACAGTCAGCATGAATATGAAAAGCCATGAGGCTATATATCCTGCAACCAGTGTCATAAGCCGAGTGGATCCAAGGTGAGTCTTGTACATCTGCAGGCCTGAGAACACCAGCACAGAGCACAAGATGGCTAGACCAAATGAAGCTGTCGTGCTCACCCCTGAGGATATCAAAAGGTTAAAAAGAAGGTTCTATACTGTGCTGGATTTCTGGGACAATCATATGTAAAACGGAGGTACAGTTTGGCAAAAATAGAGAACACTTATTTTGAATTTGGAAGCAATACAATCCTTTAAAACACATTTTTCCTTAAAATGAACTCCAATTCAAAATTATTACTACCGTATTCTTTAAAAATGTGGTTTTTATCATACATATACATACTTATTACTTTCATTTATATAATCCCAAGACACTCGGTTCAGTGACACTATTTACCTCATTTTATTCAGTGAGGTACAACTGTACCTTCTCACATAAAAACTCAACCCAAGACTTAGTCTGCCATATTGTTTTCCATAGCTATAATTACAAATATTTTTAATGGGTAAATTTTTTTAAAAATGCACAGATCTCCAAGAGGTTTCAGCAAGTAACATTTCCAGTCACCAGAGTCATACAAAACTTAAAAGGTCCTATGAACAAAGAGCTTTCACTCTTCCATGACTAAGTACCTGTATACAATTTCATAAGAAATGTTAAAGTAATGAGAATAAAGAAACACCCATGCCATCACAAGGCAAAGAAGGTTATTTATATATAAAACAACAAATTTTTTCATTTGTATTTTTCATAGCTAACAAACCTGCAGTCTTAACTTAGGGATAATTCTTCTAATGCCAGCTGGAAAACTGATAAAAAGAAAACAAACAAGGAATTGGTGGCAACAAGGTTGTGCCACAGAGGAATCTCTCTCAGGACATTTGACAGCAGGGTTAAGAGATTGGGGAACCATTCCTCGTGAGGCCACATGGGAGCAACTAGGGTCATTCTGAGAACCTGAGAGGTCATTACCCTGTTCAGAACCTGATGGACTAGGCAAAATGGGGGTAAAGCATAATAAATAAAAATAAATAAATAAAAATAAATAAATAAAAATAAATAAATAAATTAATTAATTAATTAATTAATTAATAAATAAAAATAAATAAATAAATAAAAGTTAAAAAATAAATAAAAATAAATAACAGAAGACCTCTAGTTTCTTGTTGAACTTGTTGCAAACAGGTCTATTGGGGGCCTTCACCACAGATGACTCTGTCCCTATGACCTGACTTCGACGACTCAGATTGTCCACCACTACATTCCTCCTGCCTGGGATCTACCTGGAAGAGAGATCCACTGAATGATCTATCGCCCACTGATAAAGGAGCACTGTCAGGGAGTGAAGCTGGCATGAAACTTTTGGCAGCCCAAAAGTAATACAGTAAACCTTCCCGTATTCGCGGGGGATGCGCACCACAACCCCCTGCGAATAGCTAGAACCCACGAATACTTAGAACCCTTCTAAAAACACTTAGAACTGCCTATTTTGATAGTTCAAACACAAAAAAAACTAAAAATGCTTATACAGGCATTATCCTACTTACAGTGGGGTAAAGTTCCAAAAACCCATCGTTTGTTGGAAAAAACTTATCTCGAAAAAGTTAAGTATACCTTAGTTTTACCAGACCACAGAGCTGATTAACTGCTCTCCTAGGACTGGCCCGAAGGATTAGACTTATTTTACATGGCTAAGAACCAATTGGTTACTTAGCAATGGGACCTACAGTTTATTGTGGAATCCGAACCACATTACAGCGAAAAATGAATTTCTATCACCAGAAATAAATTCCTCTAACTGTTTATCAGCCGGCTGGGGGAATTAAACTCCAGCCCATCGAGTGACAGTCCGCAGCTCTACCGGCTCACCCAACGGAGAGCTGAATGTATCTCGAAGATAGCCTAGCCTACACTAGGGTATTCAGTACCATGTGTACATACAGTAGCCTAGCAGTATAGTAGCTATTAATATCAGCTAATTCTGGATGTTCATGCAGAGAGGCTTATGATAATTCAATACAAAGAGAAACTGAACAACAAACAAGAAGTAGCTTAGCCTACACTATGGTATATCGTATACATATACGGTAGCGTAGCCTACATTATACTGTGCTCTATATTCACATATCATATTATACAAACATAAACATAACGAATGTGCATCTTTTCCATGGATCTTTTAAAATGTTATGCCTTAATTCACTGTATCCAATAATATCGTATATATTCTTATATTGCTTTTGAATTATAAATTGCGATAATAGCGATCAATGTTTTGGTTTGGAAATCGTTTACACAGTGTTTATTTCACTGTGTTTAACTCAGCTCAGAGCACTTTTCTTCCTTCTAGTTAGCATAAATGAATCTCTAGATACTTTATTTATATGGGGCAAGGTTATTTTTCGTTATACTGTACGAAGTGTGTTTAAGACGAACTATAACTTAAATACATCTCGTTGTGAAATTTATTTAGCTATTTTTTTCGTTAAGAGATGACGTTGGCCGTTTGGGGGGATCTGTTTTGTGTAAAAAAATCAAGATTCCATTCACTATTTTCACTTGATTTCATCATAATACGAGTTTTATGTATTTATCATTTATCAGCCTAAAAATAGCAGTAATGTGTTCTTTCATGCCAAGTAGTTTTGATTAAAATACTTTCTCTCCAATTTTAATTATGGCTGAGTTTCATCCATGTTGCTGATGCACGATAATTTATAGTCATTAGCAGCTTGAACATTGTTTTCTCAGCTTCAGCTACAACTTGCAGCTTAAATTTAGCCGTATATTTCCTTGCCGATCTTTTATCCATACCGAATAAGGGTATAATGTAAAAATATACATCAGTCCTATTCTAATTAACGTCATTTGTACTATAACCTACAGTAATTGTGTATTACCGTATGATGGTTGAAACATCTACTGATTGTAACCCTACTGCTGATCCTGACCTAAGCTTACTCTTCAAGGCAAAGGATTTTCTGTTTCAAATAATCCTCCATTTGATCTACTGACCAAGACCTATGCTCATCACATCTCTGGCTGATACTACACTGGACCTTCCTACATAAAATACAAACAGAATGTCGATCGTGTTTGAGGGTACTCATCCTATGCTTGCGAGACGTGCAGGACTGATGAGCGGCAGCATCTCCAGCAGTAGAAGGCTTGGTCGTCGAAGATGTAGACGAAGTGGAAGCAGCAGCGCCAGCAGACGGCGACATCTTCTTGTCTGACTTATCCAATCTAGTCCAAAGTACCGAGCCAAAGTTAAAACCGGGAGAGAAGTTCCAAATCCAGTCAATAAAGTATATAGCCAGGAGAAAAGGCATTGAAAACAGTCCAAAATCGTAATCTGATGTCCAAATTCTTTAAATGGGGGTCGGGCTAAATGACCAAAAGTTCGCCTGATGTGGGTCACACCCACACAGCACGGCTAACAAATAACAATTGGAGATGTCGGCCTCTGTCAGCCGGTATTTGCAGCAGCGTTGTCAATGGTACCTCAGGTAACTCATTTGACAAGATTTTTTCCTGTAGCATTGGTAACGCTGACAGTTAATTACCCACTTTGTAGGTGAAATTATGGGGATATAGTTCAGGCTGATCAGTGACGAGGGCTAATTCAGGTGTTCAGGGAGTGTATTGCAATAGCCACTTTAGGACATCATCGAGATTCCAGGCTACCAAATCCGTCTTCCTCTGCTTGGAAGTGTTGAAGGATTTGATGAGGTCACTTAGCCCCTGGCTCGACGACAGATCCAAACCTCTGTGTCTAAAAACAGAACCCAGCATGGCCCTGTAACTTCTAATGGTGGAGGAGAACAGGCCTCTAGAGGATCTCAAGTAGAGTAGAAAATCCGGAATTTGTGTCACAGAGGTCTGAGAAGACGAGATGTTATGTCTTCTACACCATATGAAGACTGTCCACTTGGCTAGGTAGACCTTGCAAGAAGACTGATGTGTACATCTTGCAACAGTCTCTGCAGTGGTCTTGAAAAAACTTTCGCTCTGATGAGTTTTCTGATGAAACCGTCTGAAATGAGGCCGTCTGAGAAGGCTTGGTCTTTGTGGAAGTAGCCTCTGGAAGTCCATGAGCAGCTTGAGAAGGTCCGGGAACCACTCCTTCAGAGGCCAGAACGGAGCTACCAAAGTCATCAACAGGTTGTGATAGGTTAGAAATTTGTTTAAAACTTCCCTAACCATGTTCAATAGAGGGAATGCGTTTTGGTCCAAGTTCGACCAATTCTGGAGCTGGGTATCTGTTGCCCATGCCAGAGGGTCCGGAAGGTGATTATTCCTTGAATGTTGTGAACAGGTCTAGCGTCAGCTTTCCCAACAGCTTCCACAGATCGGTGCACACCCATGGATCTAGAGTCCATTCCAAAGCTCTTCCTTGGGAGAGTCAGTAGAGTTGTGGCCTTGCACTCGTTAGGCCCGAGTTCAACTCTCCAGCCGGCTAATGAAGAGCTAGAGAAATTTATTTCTGGTTATAGAAATTCATTTCTCGCTATAATGTGGTTCGATTCCACAATAAGCTGTAGGTCTCGTTGCTAAGTAACTAATTGGTTCTTAGCCATGTTAAATAAGTCTAATCCTTCGGGCCAGCCTTAGGAGAGCTGTTAATCAACTCAGTGGTCTGGTAAAACTAAGGTATACTTAACTTAACCTAGAGTCCATTCCATGGGAAAGACCTGTTTGCAATGGCTCAGCTCGTCTGCCAGTATGTTCAACTTGCCTTGAAAGAATCGAGTGACGATCTTGATCCAATTCTGTTCCACCCATAGGAGAAGGGCTCTTGTTGCCTCGCAGAGGGAGGAGTGATTCCCACCTTGCTTACTGACATAAGACAGAGTGGTGGTGTTGTCCAAGTGAAGCTTTCTCTGTTCCAGGGACCATGTCCTGGAAATTTCCATGTTCGCCAGGAGGGCTCCCCAACCTAGATCCAATGCATCTGAGTAAAAGTCTAGGCAGGGGCTCAGGGGAAGGAGAGACTTATCAGACAGCCACCATCACAGATCCGGCTTGATTTCTGGTGTTACGGGAAAAACAATAGAATCCCAGCTAGCTTTTAGGAAGAATTGCAGCACTCTCATATTGAGTCTTCCTAATGTTACAAACTGCTCGATGCTCGATGGAGGCTAGAGTTCCTAACAGGCTCATCCACTGGTTGGCCGAACAAGATGTGAGAGAGAGAAAACTGCAAACCTTATGGAGTCGGCTCTCTTGGGGGACGGAAAAAACCAAAAACTCAGAGAGTTGACCATCCCCAAATAAAGAATTTCCTGTGTTGGAGTCAGCTGGGACTTCTGAAGGTTGACGATTAGACCTAGTTCTTGAGCAAGGAGAAGGGTCTTCTGTAGGTCGTCCGTGCACTTCTTCAAAGGAGATCGAAGAAGCCAATCATCCAGATACACGGAGATATTTATTCCCTTTAAGGTAGAGCCACCTCTCAAGAGGGGCGAGAACTCTAGTAAACACTTGAGGAGCTGTAGAGAGGCTGAAGCAGAGCTCAAAACTGAAATACTGTGTCTAGGAATAAGAACCTGAGGTACTTTCTGGAGTTTGGGTGGATGGGGACAATGGAAATATGCATCCAATCACCCTGGTGAATGGATGACAGGGCTGTGCGGTTCGTTTCCATCCTGAATTTCGTCTTCTGGACAAAGAAATTTAAGGCACTGGCACTGAGGACAGGTCTCCAGCTCCCTGATGACTTGGGGACTACAAACTGACAGTTGTAAAAGCCCTGTTTGGCATCCTCGACCACCTCTACAGCTTTCTGCCTGATGAGGGAAGCAACTTCTTCCGAAAGGGCTGACTACTTCTCTGAGCCTACTGAATAGGCAGTCAATACGGTGGGCACATTGACTTAAGGGGGCTTCTCTCTGAACGGCACGGAGTAGCCCTCTTTCTGAACCTTTACTATCCGTTGTTCTGCTTCTCTGACTCTCCATTTCTGCCAGAAATGAAGAAGTCTGGCTCCTACTGGTACACGGAGGACTGCGTCTCACTTCCAAGAGGAAGTCTTGGTGGATGACTCCTTAATTGCCCTGGCCGAGAAACACACATCTAATTGAGGCCTAGGCTGAAATTTTGGTCTGCTCCCACAAAAAGGATATTACTGAAGAGGAGAAACTGACTTGGCGCCAAACAAGGCCAACTCCTTAGGTCATTAGGCCGACTGCGCCAAGAGATGGTGAGTGGACTTTCTATGGAGGTTCAAAGCAATCTCTTTCAGTGGACTGGGGAAAGAGATGGTGACGGTCTAAGGGATAGAAAAGGAGGGCCGACTTCTGGGTAGAAGTAACTCACTTAGTGGTGAAAGAACACCAAAGCTCTCCCTATTTAAGGACTCCCATAGAGAAGAGAGCATGAAGCTCCATGGAACCGTCCCTTATGGCTTTGTCCGCATGAGGACACCAAGCAAGTCCGAAGTGCAGTCTCCTGTCAAGGTACCACAGCCCTCTATCATTTTGGCGAGAGCTCCTACAGTCCAATCTAAAAAACTAAGCACTTCAAACATTTTAAAAATATTCTTGAGATGATCAAGCTTCAAGGAGAACATAATCTTGGCTAACAAGAAGGCTGATCTTCTAGACACATCAATGAGACCGGAGAAGTCGCCTGGGAGGAGGCAGTGACCCCCCAAAAAAAGGAGCTTCTCTGGTGGCGTAAGACAAGTACCTCCTACAGAACAGCCGAGAGGGAGGAGAGCAGAAAGTGGACTTGCCTAGCTCTCTCTTCTCTGAGCGCCAAACTTCGACATCACTCAAGGCCTTCCTTGAAGAAGAGGAAAAAACCATCTTGGGGAGCCTAAAACTATTGTCAGGCAAACCTCTGAAGTGCTGAGTACACTGAGGTAGCAGATTCCTCAACAACAGAGCGATCAGGTGAAAAATGCTCAGGACTGTCCCAAGCACTGCAGGAAGGCTGTGGGCTGCTAAAAGGCTCTTTGAACTGCTTACCGGGCAGTGGAGAAGAGCGGTCATCAACAGCTGCGCGCCTCCTCAAAGGCTGAGACTCATCTGGAGTGCCACTGGTGTCTCTTTGTCAGAACTGGAGCCTTCTGAATCGGGGGACAATTGATGCACTTCCTTGACGCCTTTCCATTGGCTGTCGTAGTCTAGGAACGATCAACAGGATCGAGTGAGGGGACAACTACCTGTGGGCAAACCCCACCAACCTCCCTTGGACCTCCGGTATGATTCCTCCCAGGTTTAGGGGAGTATGACAGGGACCTTTGTCTACGAGAGTCGGCGGGACAAGCAGCCACCTCATCCACTAACACTGCACTGTCACTAGACATTTGTCTGCACACACTCTGTCCATCAGGACTTTTAGGGATGCCCCTAATTCGTCCACAGTATTCACAACTAGACTGATTTTCTGGTCAAATCTAGATTCAAGACTGGCAATGGGATTGAGGTCAGAAGCAACTGGAGCCAGGCAAGGGAGTAGGTGGTGCAGGAGGAGGGCTGGTGATGGGAGACAAGGCAGCACAGGAGAAGAGATACTAGGAACATTATCAACCATAACAGACTTAGGCATAAACTAAGCTAGCTCAAGTCCTACTCTTGGCTCTAGAAGACACCTTTCTCTTCCTGTCTCTCTCAAGTTTATCAAAATGCGCTTTCAAAACCTTCCATTTTCTCTCATCCTAGTCTCTGAATTCATTACAAGTCAACTCTTTCGTACAAGCTAAAATAACAAATAATAGATCAACTAGAGCCTGACTTAATAAGGGTAATAAAGGTTCAAAAAACCTAAACTAGTAATGACTAGCTTGAAGGCTACCAAAGGTAAGAATACTTCACCAACTTCGGAGAAATTCTCAACCAGAATGCGAAAAGAATTCAAAGTAAGCTGCTTCATATAACCGATGTTCAGCTGTAAGCCGGCAGAAACGAATTGAGCTCTTCGGCTGTGTTGTTCCTCCTGTTCCCCGATAGTGGGTGGGACTAGTCACCTACACGAAAACAATAGAAGCGCTGCTGCCATTTTTAAAATTTAAGCTGCAACACTTCAAAATATTTATCAAGTAAACAACATTGTTCATACCCATGGCCTGAAAGATAATTCAGCACTTCAAAATTTTTTAATCACATACTGTACCAAATTGTTTTTATCTTACCCTCCCCCATTAAGTTAAAGAACTTCATCCATTAGCTAGAAAATGAAAGAGCTAAGCGTGGAAGCTGACCACTAATATTTACAAAAAGGACTTTCATGAAAAGTTTAGTATTCAAATCATTCTTACCTTTACTTGGAGAAATTTAAGGTGTACTATAAAAATAATGTTTTACAGTGAATGCTCAGTTTACAAAACCAAGCACAAAGCTGGAAAAATTGAGGAGGTTCTCAATGATAACAGTAAACAAGAAACAATATTTAGATAAACAAAAATTATGAAAAATGAAGAACGATTACTATAGTCCAAAGCAAATGATGAATTAGTAGAGTATTACCTTTAAAATTACATTTTTATAATAAAATAAAGTTTAATATATACTTACCAAGTAACTACACAGCTATTACATTTCATTTATCCGCAGCTTAAATTTGAAATTTTGCGGTACTGTTCCAATATTTTGGTGTAGGTAACTCGCCCCGCCCACTTTTGGGGAAGGATAGGTACAACACTACTAACGAGCCCAATTCATTTATGCCCTATGCCCATGAGAGGGGAGGAGGGAGGGCTATGATCATGTAGTTACTTGGTAAGTATATATAAAACTTTATTAGAAAAACGTCATTTTTATATAACTAACTTACCAAGTAAATACATAGCTGAATCCCACATTGACAGGAGGTGGGATGCATGGGCATGTACTACTTCAAAAAACATTCATGAATGGAGATGAATTTTTAAAATAGTAAGTACTTAATATTGAGAATGTTAGTTGTAACCTAACTGACGAGCACTCCAGCAGGAAAATACTGCCTCTGATGCGGCTCATCTCAACCGTAGTGGCGTGGGAGTGAAGCCAGAGGTGCCTCTGCATTAGTGGGGCTTTGCAGCCAAGGAGTACTCCGATGGCTGCCAAAGCATACAAAACACAAAAGCCCTTGCCCTGGCCACAGTACCAACCAAAACCATCAAACACAAGTTACACATACACCATAAAACAGATCAGATACCATAAACCATTCATAGCACGACACAACGAATGATGGGTGCTCCAAGTACTCAGTACCCCCAACTTCCCGAAACTTGACAGCTTAATTCAGGACGAGTAGATACAGGAGTGTAAGGGTACCCCCTACCCTTCTTCCCCCAATACCATGCCAGCCAAGGATAATGGGCCAAGGGTACTGCAGTTTTCGTAAACAGTTTTGATGTCACGTAGATAAAAATGTGCAAACACTGATTTGCACCTCCAGAAAGTGGATTGTAAATTAGAAGATAGGGATAAATTCCTCTTGAAGGAAATCAAAGTCGCTACTGCCCTAATTTCGTGGACTTTAACCTTGCAAATTGGCAAGTCTACTTCTTGAATCTTAATGTGCGACTCAGAAATCATGTCTCTAAAGAAGAATGCCAATGCATTCTTGGACAAAGGACGTGTTGGATCCTTAACTGAACACGAGAGGTTAGGGGACGCGCCCCTGATATTCTTAGTTCTTTCTAAATAATACTTAAATGCTCTTACTAGACAAAGAGCTCTCTCTTGGTCCCTAGGACCTAGAATGTCTGTTAAGCCTTTGATTGTGAATGAACGGGGCCAGGGAAAGGACGGCGTTTCATTCTTCGCTAGGAATCCCAAAGTAAAGCAACAGACTGCGTCTCCCTGTGGGAATCCTACCTTCTTGCTCTGGGCCTGTAACTCACTAATTCTCTTGGCAGTAGCTAGAGCAACTAGAAATAGTGTTTTTCTTGTAAGATCCCAGAGGGACGTGGATTGAAAAGGTTCAAAAGGCAGACCTGAGAGCCATTTAAAAACATCATCTAGATTCCAGGATATGGAATCTGATTTCTCTTGCTTCGCAGTATCTAGTGACTTGATACGGTCACTGATGTCTTTATCAGTAGATAGATCCAGACCTCGTAAGTCTGAAAATGGAGTTGAGCATCACTCTGCAACCTTTGATTGTGGCCAGTCCTCGTGAAGACCTTAAAAATAGCAAGAAGTCTGCTATTTGCGCTACAGAGGTACAAGATGATATCTTGTGTCTTCTACACCAACTGTGGAATATTGTCCATTTATTCTGGTAGATGTTGGAGGAAGACTGACGTCTACATCAGGCAATTGCTTCCACAGGTGATCTCGAAAAGCCTTTTGCTCTGACAAGTTTCCTGACAGTCTGAAGGCTGTCAGAGCGAGAGTGGATAGTCCTAGATGGAACCAGTGAAACTGCGGTTGCTTGAGTAGGTTTCATCGTTGTGAAAGCAATCTTGGGAAGTCTACTAGGAGATTGAAGAGATCTGGAAACCACTCTTTCTGTGGCCAGAAGGGAGCTACCAAGGTCATCGACACGTTGTTGTGGAAGGGGAATTTGTTGATTATGTCTCTCATCATACTGAATGGTGGGAAGGTGTATACATGCAGGTTCAACCAGTCCTGGAGCATCGCATCTGTTGCCCATGCGAGAGGGTCCGGGGCTGGGGAGTAATACAAAGGGAGTCAGTGATTCCTCGACGTTACAAATAGATCTATCGACGGCTTTCCCAACTGTTTCCACAGATCGGTGGATACCTGCAGATTCAGTGTCCATTCCATGGGTAGGACCTGTTCGCAACGACTTAATTCGTCTGCTATGACACTGATTTTGCCCTGTATAAAGCGGGTAACAATCTTGGTTTGATTTCCCTGCCCAGATAAGATCTTTGGTCACTTGATACAGTGAAAAGGAGTGTCCCTCCCTGATTCTTTATGTAAGCCAGAGCTGACATATTGTCCGAGTGGACTATGAGTGTGGATTTGTAAGTTGCTGTTGAGAACTGTTGAAGAGCTAAGTATATTGCCTTAAGCTCCTTCATGTTGATATGAAGTTCTATCTCGGGTAGTGACCATGTCCCTGACACTTTGTTGTTTTCTAGGAGAGCTCCCCAACCAAGATCTGATGCGTCTGAGTATAATGCGAGGTTGGGGTTCAGAGGGTGTAGAGATTTCCCTTCCGCAAACCTTCCTGTTACAAGCCACCATCAAAGGTCCTCTCTGATCTCAGGGGTGACTGGGAAAACAAACAAGTCTGGGAGAAACTTCCTCTGCCAACTGGCTATCAAAAAGAATTGCAGTACTCTCGTGTGAAGTCTCCCTAAGGGAACGAACTTTTCTATGGATGAGAGAGTTCCCAGTAAACTCATCCATTCACTGGCCGAGCATGATGGGAGAGAAGAGGAATTTCTGAACTGTCCAAATGCAGGCCTTTATTCTCTTGTCAGACGGAAAAGCCCGAAAATCCCAAGAGTTGATCTTCATTCCCAAATAAAGAATTGATTGACTCAGGACTAATTGGGACTTGTCTAGGTTTATCAGTAGGCCCAATTCTTGGGCTAACGCAAGAGTCTTCTTTAGGTCCTCCGTGCAACTTGATTCCGAGGGGGAGCGTAGGAGCCAATCGTCTAAATAGAGGCAGATGTTGATCCCCATGAAATGTAGCCATTTTGCCATTGGGGCGATGACTCAGGTGAAAACTTGAGGGGCTGTCGAAAGTCCGATACACAGCGCTCGAAATTGGAAGACCTCGTCCTTGAACACAAACCATAGATATTTCCTGGCCTCAAGGTGAACTGGAAAGTGGAAATATGCATCCTGCATGTCTATGGTTGCCATCCAATCCCCTTGACAGATGGAAGATACAGCTGAGTGGGTTGTTTCCATTTTGAATTTCGTAGTCTGAATATAGAAATTCAGGACACTGACGTCCAGGACAGGTCTCCAACCTCCCGATGATTTTGGGACGACGAATAGGCGGTTGTAGAACCCCAGAGTGTTGATACCTCCCACTATTTCTATGGCTCTCTTGGCGAGGAGAGACGAAACTTCCTGTGATAAGGCCAAAGAGTCTAAAGAGTAGGCGGCCACGTTGATAGGAGAGGATACTAAGGGAGGTTTCTCCCTGATTGGGATGGAGTATCCTACTTTGATCACCTTTAAAACACAAGGTTCTACATCTCTGTCCTTCCACTTGCTCCAAAAATGTTGAAGCCTGGCCCCCACTGGTACACGGAGGATAGCATCCTCACTTGCGAGAGGAAGATTTGCTTGCTGACATCTTAATTGGCCAAACGGACCTAGAATATGCTCAGGAACGGGGCTGGAATCTACCTCTACCTCTACCTCCTCGAAATATTTGCTGTTGAGGGGAAATCGTTCTGGGTGCAAACAATGTGGAAGATTAGGAGAGTCCAGGCTCCTTAGGACACTTGGTGGACTGGGCCAGCAAGTCTTGTGTGGATTTCTTTTGCACATCCGCTGCAATATGTTTTACTGTAGCCCTGGGAAAAAGTTCTTGTTGATTTAAAGGAACAAAAGAAGTGTGGATCTCTGGTGGGGAGTGACCCCTTTTGAAGTGAATGAACAACACTGCTCTCATTTCTTAAGTACTCCCACAGCGAACAAGGCTGCCAGCTGCTGGGATCCATCCCTGGTCGCTCTATCCGCGCCTGAGAGCACTCCCAGCCAGTCTGTAGCGAAGTTAGCTTGGAGAGAGGCGCAATCTTCTATTTTCTTTGCTAAGGCGCTGACAGTCCAGTCAAGAAAACTTAAGATCTCGAAGACCTTAAAGATGTCCTTAGTCGAACGCTCGAGTTCAGAAGTCGCAAACAAGATTTTGGAGGAGGAGAAGGCAGATCTCCGTGACGAGTCAATTAAACTGGAGAAATCCCCTTGGGAGGAGGCAGTAACTCCCAACGATGGCACTTCCCCAGTTACATAGGATAAGTATCTCCTCTTGGATAAGCAAGGAGGAGGAGTGTAGAATACCGCTTTCCCAGTTTTCCTCTTTTCTGTCAACCAGCTCTCAATGCTTGACAGAGCTTTCTTCGACGACTTTGACAGCACCATTTTAGGCCGCCTAGAGGCTTCCGTAGGCTGCCTCATCATAAAACAAGAACCCAGCGAAAAGGGAATCGCTGGAGAAAAGAAGTCCAGGAAGCGAAACAAGAAGTATTTCAAAAGGGAAGTGTAGGCTGAAGCAGGCTGATCCTGTTCTGCATCCTTTTCTGCAGATGAAATGGGTGAGAGAATCAAATTCTCAGGGTCACGAGTCACTGATGGTTTACGTAAAAGGTCCATAATACTGTCTAAGCGCTGTTAAATGGGTTCCAAAGCCAGATCCTGAACCAGACGAACAGTAGAATGCGATGTCAGATGCCTGTTTGCCTGCTCGGAATGGGCGTGATCGTGCACTGACGACCGCTCGCGGACTACTTGTTGAACTGGTTCAACGGGTTCATCGGATCCTCTAGATCCCACTGTGTGTTTGGATCCCTTGGATCCCACTAAACACTTGGATCCCATAGATCTCATAGATCCCACTTGATGAATGGATCCCCCGGATCCCACTGGATGAATGGATCCCTCGAATCCCACTGGACGACTGGTTCCCTCGGATCCCGATGGATGCCTGGATCCCTCAAATCCCGTTGAATATCTGGCTTATTCCGATCCCACTAGGTACTTGGATCCACCAGATCCCACTAAACTGGATCCCCTTTGATGCTTGGATCCCTTGGATCCAAAAGTGCTATCTCCCGTGTTTCTTAGAGATCCGCTTGGGTGACAGAAACTGACTCTCTGACACAGACACTACAGGCAACATGTTAGATGGATCATCCCAAAAACTACACGAAGATTTGGGACTCACATCCCGATCTCTGTTCCGCTTGCACAGGATTGGAAATTCGGACTCAGCCGCGGATATCGGTCCTTTCAATGGCCTGGATGCACTTTTGAAGCACCAGCTGCGCTTCTGACTTGCTTTGCACTTGGATTCGTTGGATCCCGAATCTGCACCACTCGACGAAAGTGCATTAACTCCAAACTCCAATATGGACACCTTTCCAGTGGCTGTCCGCCAAGTCCTGGTAATCCCGAACAACAGGCTCGGTTGAGGGGGCAACTACCAGTGGGCAAACCCCACCGACCTCCCTGGGACTTACGGTTTGCCTCCTCCCAGGTTTAGGGGAGTTTGACAGGGACCTTCATCTAGGAGCATCGGTGGGACAAGTAGCCACCTCCTCCACTGACACAACACTTGCACCGACGTCACTGGCACTAATCTTATCCTTAAGGCCCCTCACTGAAGCCCCTATTTGAGCTACAGTGTTCACTAAGAGACAATTTTCTGGTCCATTCTGGCTTCCAGACTGGCGATGGCATTGGGTTCGGAGAGCTGGAAGTTGGATAATGGAGTCACAGGTAAAGTTGGAGGACTGGTGATCGGGGAAAATGCAGATATAGGAGTTGGAAGGGCATGCAAAACAGGAGAACCCTGACTAACTGAATTCTTAGCTTTGGTCTTAGCCGCCGCTCTCCTACGTCTGTTTTTCTCAGGTTTGTCTAAATAACTAGTTAAAGTCTTCCATTTCCCCTGATCCCATTCTTTGCATTTGTCACAGGTCAAGACTGTAGAGCAAGTTTGTCCTCTACATTTACAACAAATGGTATGAGCATCATAACTGATAGAAGTTAGTCTGGTATTACAGCCTTTGCTGTAAAATCTACTACTAGCAGAAATAGAGTCAGACATATTCTGAAAAAACAAAGTCGAGTCAGACATATTCTGAAAAAACAAAGTCCAAGCTAAATAAGCTAATGCAATTAAGGCAATCGCTACCAAAACACGGAATACTTCACCAAATAATGATGAAAATCATCCAGCGAATTATACTGAGCGAATTATACCGAGTCTAAAGAAAGCTGAAGTTAACAACCATGTTACGCTGTCAACCGGCAGAAACGAATTGAGCTCGTTAGTAGTGGTGTACCTATCCTTCCCCGAAAGTGGGTGGGGCGAGTTACCTACACCAAAATATTGGAACGCTTCCTGCACACTTTCAAATTTAAGCTGCCGATAAATGAAACGTAATAGCTATGTAGTTACTTGGTAAGTTACTTATATAAAAATATGATTCGGACAGTTTGCCAGGATTTCCCTGGAAGAAAGTTCTTAGCTTCAAGTCATTCACAAAACCACTGAAGCAAGACCTTGGATTTGTAGTATACTAGGTCTGTTTGACTGTACCTTTCCGTGGTTCTATAAATACAGTACAGTACAGTAACACTAAAACCCAGAAAGATTTCAAAATGTAGAACAGCAACAGCATCTCAAAAACTTTAAGTACAAATAAAGTGTGAACCTCATTTTTTGCATACAATAAGGTTGAGAAGCTGATGGATAGTAACAAACTGAAATTAGGGTTTAAACAGTGAATGCATGCTTAATCTTCTAGACTGTTCAGTCTAAACTGATTTCCCTATACAGTACCATCAAGCTCTGGATCTCTGTATGCATTCTACTCTCCCAATTTCTATAGCCCTCACTTTTCCAAGAGGAAGGTCTACCATGTCCTTTGGTTTTATGCACAATTCCTCATCCATTCTCCTCTTCCCCTTGACTCTCTGGCCAAAACTAGATTAAGATATGTTGTCCATTAAGTCCATTCCATCAGTATTTACTTAAAAAAAAAAAAAAAAAAAAAAAAGGCAAGAGTCCCAATCTTTAGCAAAGCTCACCTATAAACATTCTTCCACCTAAGAAGATGAATTTCTTTTTACCAGGATTTCTTCTTCAAAACGCTTGCAAGCATTAAATTTTCAATCATACATTTAAAGAGGTCAAAATGCAATGTGAAAACCATCTTTCCAGAGCAATCATACCTACCAATAAACTTTATTTGAAAAAAAGAAAAGGTTAACTATAAACACAAAAAATTGTATGCACTGATACTGCTAGCATTATATTGGCTAAGGAAAAACTGCATAAAGCTGCAACAAAAATTAATAAACAGTGAAAATAAATTCTAAAAATAATCACAAGATTAATCTATGAAATTGCATATTAACCAAAAAAAAAAAAAATTTAAGTTAATGACATCATGAACTGTGAAAAATAGAAATCAATGGAAAGGTCTTATATCCTTACAACAAAATAAGTGGTAGCAAAAAAGAAAAAGAGAAAAGGCAACACCAGTTTCCTACAAATTCAAAGTGATAATCATTTTAACCTTACTCAGTATATCAAATTGTGCATTCTTTTTTTTTACTTGTGGTAAAGTAACCTTCAAAATACTTAAACTGGACAATTTCACAAAGGTTCAGTATATTCAATTTCAATTATCGTAATTAATTCATTATTTCCTATTCAGTACTTCATCAGTTCTCTCTTTCCAAGAGAATACAGTAACTCAAAAATGTGGTCTTAATACAAAATGCAATATTTAAGCTAAAGCTTAGGCATAAGTATAATATAAGCACAACCAATACTGTAATAACTACGCTGTGTGCATTAGAATATACCTGTGCAATGACCCTTTGGAGAATTTTGTGAATGAAGAGCCTTGTACCATTAATAAAATATGCAATGACAAGTCTAATTTTCCTTATACAGTACATGATAGAAAAACAAATGAAAATGAAATAAAGGAATTCTAATAAACAGAAAAAAATGAGTAAAATCAACATATTTTCACCAACAGTACAAGACTCATAGCCTCACTTGATTCAAGCAATCTTCATTTGTTGGTGGCAATTCCAGCAGCGAATTTGACGAGTCTCAATTGATGTTCAAATGATTTAAAACACACTACAAAAAAATAGTAAGAAAGATCTCTTTGGTGATAAGAAACAAAAAACACAATTGCAGAGCACAACATTGCATAGCGCCTCATGGGCAAATGACATTTTCAAAGGCAAAAAACTGGCAGTTTGCAGATTCCCAAACATTGTAGTATGAGGCTTAAATTCAATAGGTGGCAAAGAGTGAATTATGAATATTTTAAGGTGAAGCATTGTGCACATTTGACTTACTTCCTCTTTCTGGTACTGTACTTACGATATTCGGATTCTTTATAACTGATACCTGCAATATTTTTAAACTGTATTAAAGACAATTTCTTGTTTGGCTGAGTAAACTGGCTTCCTAGAAGCACAACTCCACAGAAATAAATTAATGACTCAAAAATAATCTATTCACAAATATTCAATTAGGTTTTCTGATTATAATTTATTCAAGCACTTCTGGTATAATCCTATTAAATTTTCACAGAGTAAAAGAAAATGCCCTTAGGGAATTCAGTAAATACAGCAATGTAAGTATTAAAACAATATTTATGCACTATAATGAATTTTTGTCTATGGGTGATAAACCCCACATTTATACTTGCTGTCATCGAGCCCTGGGCCAATGTCTCACACCATTAGCCCCTCTATAAGCCAAACAACATGAAGGAACTGTACCTTGTCTAGACTCTTATACAACAGTTATTTTTGGTGTTATGGGTACCAGTAACATTAGATACTTTATTCTGAAGGGTAATGTTTTGCATAAAACAAAGCTGACTGTAAAAGTGATACAAAACTGTCTAAAACAGCATAACTTTTTTCTAGCATTTTTCCAAGATGTAAAAACCTGAAGTCTTTTATACACAAATATTCTTGGCTACAGCTATAAATGGTCATTGTAGCTTGTAACAAGGTAGGTAGCTGTGGCAGGTGAGTGAGTGGTGAGGTAACACCCACTCAACTATGTTCTCCTGATTAAACTGTATGGATTTTCCTACATATAAAAGTGATTCACAAATGTTTTATGAGAGTATTCACAATCCAATATAACCTATTATTGAAAGACTTCTTCATTGTTGTACTGTATAGATTAATGATGATGAAGTTTCATAAACTTTCATGTAAATTAACTGTGTTAAGAGTGCTACCACATGTAACAACCTTAGTCACTCTGAGTATGGATAATGTGCTACAGATTTCAAGCTATCGCATTTCAATTATAAGCTTAGGGGCTGCCTAAGATGTCTATGAAAAGTGTAGGGTTGCTAGCTTGGTAAGGTACCGACAATCATTCTTGAAACATGAATCAATCAGACAAGATGGTCCTAAACAACCAACTTTTTTGGCTCAATATCTGCTGCACCAAAACATCACATGAAACGTTTTTTACATCAATACTGTATAAGAAGCCTTGAATATACACACTTGAGGATAGATTCTTTGTCTCAAAGCTAAAAATGTAAAAATATTCTGACATCTAGTTAGCTTGCAACAACTGACAAATCACATGACATCTAAGCTAACAGGTTCAAGAACTCAAATAATCAAATTCCTACACAACTTCTAGCTACTAAGCTAAACTATAACTAGCTCTGGTTATCCTACTTATGCTGACTTGTCTTCCCAACTGGAAATTGTACTTTGTGTTCAGGATTACTAGGACTAGAACCAGCTTGGTGCCTATTAGCCTATGCCTACCTGTAGTACCTGGCCACCTAGCAGGTTACCCTAGCTTAGTTAAGCCAGGCCTACCCTAGCATATTTAGCAAACTAGCCTAGGATTAGCAAATTAGCCTGGACTAACAATATCACTAAGTTGAAACAAGCTAACAAATAAATGTCAGTTTGCTTGCCAAGGCTGGCCAGCTTTGGCAATCTAACCTAGGCTTTGTCTCATTAGACTTTCATCATTGTAGACACAATTCTTAAAATTGCAAACTGAAAATAGCTTCATTTGAATTTTCCATGTACATAAAAACTGATGTCTTCTATGTGGCTATAAATTCAGTGAAAGATGGTTCAATCACTGAGCTTTTAGTAACATGGTAATTGGGGCAATTCGCTTGTTTTTTGGGTTACCCCCTCGCACCCTAAAAACCCTAGTTTCTCAAGGGAACATTCCACAATGGTTATAAAGAGGTGGGTGGAAAACAAAAATCAGTGGTTTCACCAACAATCGCCTAAGGGTCAGACATGCACAAAGCATGAGAGAAAAAGTCAGACATGGGTCTCGTATTTGACAAGAAATTAAGTACCTTCTGTATCCCATCGCGGTAGATCTAAGCCAGCTGTCCGCGGTGAGCTAGGCTATGGTAGTTGACGGTTTCTATAGAACTTTACCTGCTGAACAAGAATTTAGAGTAATATTCTGGCGGTCAAATGTAATTAAGCTGTAAATTACCTTAGAACTGTAGCCGACGGTAAAAGGGACCCATTGGGAATCGGGGTTTTGGGTGAAGTAAAACCCTTTCGAGAATAGCTAACAGTAAGGGGAACCCGTTGGGAATTCGGGGTTTTGGGTGGGGTAAATAACTTGGGAAAAGGTTTGGGTACCTTATTGTTGTATTTCCTGTTATATATGTCATTTGGAACGAGAAAAACAAGCATAAAAAGAAGGGCAAATACATGGATAGCAGGAGCTGTTCAAAAGGCATTTTCATTCATCACTTGTTCTCTTGGGAAGAGAACTTTGAGTACTTGAAGTACTGTTTGTTTATTTGGCTAATCCTCCCCCCTGATTCTAAGCCTTAACAGACCCTGTCGCCAGCTTTTGTATTTTGGCGAGACGGCAGCAGTTCACCAATCATTTTTTTTTTGTAAGCTGCTGCTGGTACTTTTTCTTTATTTTTGTGTTTCGTGGCTTAGCAAGTTAGCTTCTTTTTTTATTTAAGATTTTTATTAAGTTTAATATTAATAAATCTATTTTTAGACTCTGGCAATTGACAAATTATCTAGATCGTTTTTTCTTAGGGCTATTTGTTATTTTACAGGATTGCTGAACAACTGGAGGAGGTTGGTTATTTTGACCTCTTGCCAGAACATATGAGCTTGCCGTTTATTTGAATCTTAAAGGAGTGGAGATGGCGCCAACCTTTAGTCAGGTTCGCAGTATGGCGAACAGTTCTGCCATGAGCCACCAGTTCGACTTTGAAGACGTAATGTTGAAAGCAGAAATGGTAATGTTTTGTTTCCAGTTTTGGCCTCTGGCCCGTGTCCTTTGTATTTTGGTGAAGCAGGACTTGAATAGCTGCTGGTACTTCTTTTTGAGTGGTGTTTCTCCGACTATTTTGTTATGGCCTTCTTTTTATTTAAGATTTTTATTGACATTTTTATAGCAAACTCCTGTAAGTTATTTTATCTAGATCCTGTGTTTTTCTTACTTCCTTTACAAGAGTTGAAGGTAATATTTTGCCAGAACATATGCTTGCGTCTTAAAAGTGAAGATAAGGCTGCTGCTAAACTGTTATTTACCCTTCAGATGTGTGCAGTGGAGCTAGACTATGGCACCACTTGTTACAGATATGCAGTTTTTACCCTTCAGATGGTCAATTACATTTTAGTCAATACATTTTAGTTACCGACCGCCAAGATATTATTTTAAATTCATGTTCAGCAGGTAAAATACCATAGGAAAATGTCAATTGCCATAGGCTAGCTCACCGCGGACTGCCGGCTTAGAATTACCCCTATCGCATCTAAAGCTATAAAAAAATCCTTGGTTGTAGAATGAACGGTAAGATTGTTAATAGGACATTTTTGTTAATAGGATATTTACCAAAAATTTCCCCACAAAAAACATCCAAAGCAGTACAATTAGCTTGTCCATACCTAGCATGGGCTGCAGTAGTGGTTCAGTGGTCTAGGCCTGAAAGTTCCTTATAATTAAGAATAAACTTCCTTACAATTAAGAACAACCTAAAGATCCTTTTACAAATTTCACGGTAAAACTATAGAACACTCCGCACGGACTATTACCTTTGAAATAGATTTTTCCTATGCTTTCAGTGTTGCTGATGAAGGAGGTGGTGGTGTTTATTGTCAGTCAATTATTGCTAACCTCATATCTTTATCCAACATGGTTAGGGACCCTTTGGGAAAGCAGGGTTTTGGGTAGGGGAAATCACTGGGAGAAAGACCGGACTGTCATGCTGTTATGACATGGTTTCGCACATGTGCAAGTTACTAGAGAGATATATGATCAAGAAGTAAGTGGCTATGGAAACTTGTTATGCAGCAATATGAATTATACTAACCTAACATACCCTAACGTAACCTAGTAGGCAGTGTTACTTAGCCAGGGGGCAGAGGGCCCCAAACCCCCTGGTGTAGGAAACTCCACCTTTTACCAAAAGTTCCCCTATAACACTGTGCATGCACGATAGCATTCCTCAATGGCCGGCACATAACAGCATATCAGTCCTGGAGTTAATTACAGGTTAATTACAGTCGACTGGCAAAAAACACCAGTAAATTCTTGATAAACAATCCAAATACTATAGGAAAAGTTCATTTCCAAGGTAATACCGCATGCGGAGCTGTTCCATAGTTCTACCAATTTCACTAATCATATAATTTTAACTGTGGCCAAGACCTAGCACTGGATATTGATAAGACAAAAACATTGCCTACGCAAGAGGCGCTACACTACCCTAGGCTAAACCTGGCTGGGCACAGCCGTACCCTCAACCGGTAAGGCTATTCAATTCAACTTCACGTTGTTCTTGGAACAATTAATATATATAAAGTTTCCTATAATGCTATTTACGGACATACATACAAAATGTCACAAATGCAGAAACTCTTTATAATTTACCCATGGTGACCGGTGTTTTTATCTAGCGTATATCTTCTGGGATCTGCCTCTCTCCCTTACCACCCTTCTTTGACAGACGAGAATGGAAGACATGTCCAAGTTTTGAGGCTTCGCCTTTATATATAATGGAAGATTTATTTGAGTTACAATAAAATATCCGCTTCAAATATTGTAACTTTTTTATTACATATGCAAAACTCGATTATCATATAAATATTTATTGCACTAAATATGTTCCCTCATAATTTTCACTAATTTCTTTAAAAAGGAAAAACTGTTTGGACGCTTAGTATCACACAAATAAAATTAAAGCTTGTATACATTTGTACTGCAGCCGCAAACATAGTTCATTACTAACACAAACTGATAAATCAAATCACCAAACAATTAAGATTATATGCAAACACGATGGATATAACTGTTAACGAAAAGACAGTTAAATGGAGATGACATTCTTTGCCCATTATCTTTCATGATAATACGAAAACCTCTAAACACGCTATAGATAAGCATTGACTTGTATTTTTATATGATAAATGAAGTTTGTAACACATATATTATTTATCATGTTACATTCAGATGTAGCATTACATATAAAATCATACGTAATGTATAAATATTTTGCCGTCACTAGTAAATTCTTCGATTCTTTTGTATAAGTTATGTTTGTGTTTAAATTCGACTTTGGCCTCCACATGTAATAGAAAATTCCTATATTTTGAAAATATTCTACTTAAGAATTAGTTTATTTGACGAGCATAACAATAATGTTTTGAATTAATTGAGATTTCCGAACAATACCAAAAGTTCAAAGTCAAAAACAATAAACGAACAACGGTGACGTCAACGACGAGCACCAACCAAAATCGTGCACGAAAAGCAAAGCCGTATCTCTCATAATGACAACAACGATTGTGTTGACGTCATGAACATTCTTCTTTGAATATTATTTGTAAGATTATATATATGCCACTTATAGGATTAAAGTAAACACAATTACGTCGAAAATTTATTTTTTCCCCTTTATAACAGACATCTTTGTAACATGTTCGTCGGACGGCAATTATAAAATAGTGGAGTAATTGTGGAAGGCTTAAAGTTTTCTTAAATTCTACGCGCACGTACGCATATATACCATCATCAACATCGCCTCCAGCGCCATGTGACACAAAAGGTGTCTGTGAAATTCTACATGCATGCTTTTCCTGTGCGTTGCCTTACCTAAATCTCCACTCATCACTCATCTCCAGCCTTCCGCCCGAAGATTCCTGAGATGTACGGCTGTACGCTAGTATTGCACCAGCCCCGGGTTTTTGCCATTCCCCCAGGTTAGGCTAGGTTAGATTGGTAAATATTATAGTTATATTTGGGTGTGGGAAACATTCTATGGTTATTTTTTTAAGATATACTCGGTTACATCTCGGTGGTCTTGCTCCCAACCTCAGTTCCCATCCAAATAGGTCTGGGCAAGTCTTTCGTCCCTTACTGTGTCCACAAGAGCCAAGCCTTAAATCATCAGTTATCCTATTTACGTATCAACTTACGTTATTAACCTTATTGTAATTTCTCATTCTAGCTCGCTGTCTTATTCCTAATATTCTTCTTGAAGTTTTGTTCTTACTGAATCACTGTATGCCAGGATTTATGTCCGTATACATATAGCAATACAGATCGTACTAGAGTCATGTATAATCTTTTTGTGTGCTTCTTTTATTTGAGCTTATCAGTCTTTCAATAAATCCAAACTTAAAAGAACCTGTACTCAGTATTATTGTTCATGCATATTTGAAAGACTCAGCCTCATTCATCCTCTCTGTATCTAGTGTTATTCCAACTCTTATGTATACTATGTCATCATTAGATAAGTGATGCATTCCATTTAGCAAGTGCAGTAAATCGTGTAGTGTTTTGCTGATTAAAACAGCATCATCTGACTGGGGATAGTGAAGAGAAGCTGCAATAACCAGAAGAAAGGGTCTGAAAGACTTTACACGAGGTGACCAGCGAGAGTAAATGAAAGGAAGGGTAAAGTTACGATAGTATATGGAAACCAGGAAGATGGTACAATAAATATTAATATGGATGGATGGTGGAGAATAGGAGCGGCTGGTTAAAATGGCTATTTGGGAGGAATGAGAAATGATGTTGGCAGGATGAAAGACGTGAATCACAATATGATATGTGCGAGAATTAGGGAGAAACCTTGGAGTGTCTATAGTAGTCAAGATTGAAATGTATGTAGAAATTTTAGGACCAGCTCTCCTTTAAGGAAGTGTAGTTTGGATGTTGAATATGTTTGAAAGATATGTAACTATAAAATCAACCAGGGGAATAAGAATGGCCACTCTAAAACTATTTAAATAATATATATATATATATATATATATATATATATATATATATATATATATATATATATATATATATATATAGAAAATTATAAATTTTACAAAATAGACTAAAAATGCATCAAAGAATATTTTCAAGGTGTTCTGTAGAATTTTTTTTTTTATTTTTAAGAGAACGGAGAGGGACAAACCCACTTGGTAATTGTGTGGCCATTTGGGGAGTCGCTAAAACAGAGCTAATATTGCTTTTGGAACGGTAGCCTCAGTCAGTCACCTGAAAATATGAAAGGTATAATGTAAACATTATGAGTGATATTGCTACAGTGGTGTGTTCTGAACTGTCAATATTTATCTGTCCAATTTTATGCAGATTCAGACTTTTGCAGCATGAGCTCTACGTCTCTTTCCAGTAAATCAGTGCTGTATTTTTCTTGTCAAAGTTTGCAATGTAAATATACGGAAATGTAGCACAACTGTTTGTGGCTATCGTAAAGATAACATGAAACTCGTAAGTACTGATCTGAATTTGGTATTCCCAGGGCAAAGTGAATATTTCAGTTTGCCTCGTCAAAGTTTGCAATGTAAATATATGGAAATGAAGCACAACTGTTAGTGGCTATCGTAAAGATAACATGAAACTCGTAAGCACTGATCTGAATTTGGTATTCCCAGGGCAAAGTGAATATTTCAGTTTGCCTCGGTCTTCAAACTCCTCTCTCTCTCTCTCTCTCTCTCTCTCTCTCTATATCTATATATATATATATATATATATATATATATATATATATATATATATATATATATATATATATATCATGAGACTACTGCCTCACCACGTTTGGCATCGGTAGAAACGCTGATTGAGTTGGCAACTACAACTTTTAATCCTGTATTTAATAAAAGAATTAAAATATTTTGCGAACACTCCTACAATACAACTTGTTCGCAACGTATTATAGAATCATTTAGGTACAAATCAGAATTATATTATCTGCCAGCAAAGATAAATTTAGGAATAATTTGAAATTTATGGTGAAGGTATCACGTTCCCTTGGCGGGAGAATGCATATCAGGTATGGCTACTCTTCGGTGACAAGGCTCTTCAAGTGTATTATTCGCTCTCCTTCGGTCGAAATTTAATTATTTTTAAAATAATGGTGATGTCTCACATTAAAAAGAAAGCCGAGTTATACTGAATCTACATTCTTTCCTAAGAATATATATATACACACATGTATATGTATATTATATACATTATATATGATACGAAAATAAAAAAAAAAACGTATCAAAGGATATTTTGAAATTGGTGTGAAGTACTTTTTTCTTTATTTTTAAAAGGAGAGGGGCAAACCCAATCGGTTACTTTGTGGCCACTTGGGGCTTTATTCTTAATTTGAGAAGTCAGTCACTTGTCCAAAATACTAATATATAATTCAATAAAAAAATATGCTAAGCAATATTTAGAAGAAAAATAAATGACACTGACTTAAATTCTTATTTAATCATCAAGGTTATGTTCCAAAAAGAGCTAATATTGCTTTGAAACAGTAGACTCATCTAAGTTTTGGACAATAAATATAAAATATATAATGCAAATATCATGATGGATATTGTTATAATAGGCTGTTTTGAACTATCTTTAACATCTGTCCAATTCCCCGAAAAATCAAGTGTTTTCTAGTTTTTCAGAAAGCCATTGCAACTAGTTTATCGATAGTGAAAACATGATACAATAGTACCTCTATCGATGAAAGCCGCAAAGATAACATGTGCTGCACATTTCCCAAAAAATGTCACAATTATTCCTTTCGGCAATATTCCAAATAATCACAGTCTGTAGACTCGAAGTATTGATCCGAATTTGGTATTTCCAATGCAAGGCAAATATTTCAGCTTATCTCAGTCCTTGAAACACATCCTGCACTATTGCATCATCACGTCGGTCATCTGCGATACCGCTGACTGAGTTGGTAACTAGTATTTAAACTTTTATTTAATAAAGGAAGTAAAATATTTTGAGAATGCTCCTATAATACAAATTTTTTAAAAAGTATCGTAGAATACTTTAGGTACAAGGCAGAACTACATAGTTCACCAGAACAGATGATATTAGGAAATAAAAATTGAACTTTAAGGTAAAGGTAGCATGTTTCCCCGGCGCGCAAACGCTTTTCAGCTGAAGCTACTTTTCGGTGACGAGACTTGTAAAGTGCCTTATTCTCTCTTTTTAGGCTAAATCAAACTAAGTTACTTTTGTAAAAATAATGGCAATGCTCCATATTAAAAGGTTTGAATGAGGTTAACTGAATTCTTACCTAAGAAGGTATAAATGAAAATTAATAGGTACAATTCGTCGAAGTAGCTCGCGGTGTTTGAGGGAAAGCCTGACTACCCGGCCCTTCTAAGCAGTAAGCAGACGTCGTTCTTCTGCACGTGTGACAAGACCTGCTTCGGTGACCCTCCTCCTGTCAGACAACGTTGCTGTGGCTTTTCTGTGATATTTTTATTCTGCTTTTAGCTGTATTGTATCAGGTGAGTGGAACAACTAATACTAGACTGCCCTGGTGTCATTTTCATTGATCTTTTGTCTTATGACATTCTCTTTAGGGAATCGATAGTTCTCCATATAGACACGTGTTGCAAATATGCTAACTTGTCAAAGGGTTGTAGAAAGTGGACAGTCTGTATAAACTTGATTAACAGTTCTGTCATGAATAGGTATCATCACTATATTAAATGTAAGGTCTCCTGTTGCTGTAAATCATCGTTGGTATTCGAGCTTGCTAGGTCTATTGAGTATTTCCTTTGTTGTTTAGAGTAGGCCTAGTTAGTAACTTGAGGATATTACTAGTTCCACATTTACTTAATGTTAAAATTACTTACTTATGTTAAAATGATATCGGTTTCATCGGCCAATATATTTACCGTCGAAATATCCATTTTAGGGTTTTTATATTTTTTCTATTGGTTATTGTGGGAATAACATCCACTGTAACTGTGCTTTGATAGGCGGTCTTCTCAAATATGTCATCTCGTGGCATTTTCGTCAGATGCAGTTTATTGCCGGGAACAAAACACAGTCCTAATGCTACTTTACTTTGTAGGCTTTAATATCTTAGGCGTAACGGCATGAAGCCTTTGAAATGCAGGTGCGGATGACACTGCACTCATCTGTTCTCTGAGGAAGCTGTTGTGTGATGCAGTGTTAGCTCACGAATTCGTTGTATTCTTTCTCAACATATGTTCTGTCAAAGTAATTGTCACAAAACTCGCCCAGGCAGTTTTTCACAATAATAAGCCAGATTCATGGTGAAACGCATAATTTTGAATTGTTTATTTTCAAGAGAAGTTACTCTCGTCTTCCTAGAGCAACATAATGTTTAAGGAGTGGTTGCGCTTGTATTGATCGGAGGAACGTTCTCACTTGGAAGCGATCTCGCGTACTCATTGGGGCCAGTAGCGTTTTGCAGCGCAAGACACAATATTGCTACATCGAATAACAAGAAACGATAATGCCTTATTACGTTTCGCATAGGGATAGACGTAAACATCAAGAAAATAAAAGTGGATGTGGATGTTCCGCTACTTTTAGCTATGTCGGACTTAGTTTCACATTTTTGTTGCAAGTAACGTCACCGGGTTGCTGTTGACGAAGGGTCTCGGAGTTAACACGTGGTTAGTGGTTAGCAGACGACCACGGTAATGTAGAACACATCGTGATTGAATGCTTTGATAGATTTCATGCAGAACACTCGGTTTGCGACATGGAGGATAAACAATCTTCGCGATATTAGAGCGTGATTTATGCATTTCTGTATGAACACGGAAAAGAGCCAGCAAAAACCACTCGAAACTGAAATGTGACATTTATTACCGTGAGTTATAATGATCTGTCACGACAGCACTATCAGTTTGTTTAATAATGCAACCAGGTTGATGTTTAATTGCCCATGAAATAATCGTTCTACCCTGTTTGCCAATAAAATTAATTCAACTTTAATACTGTCGATTTAGAATAATTAACGTAGATTCATAATACACCCTTATTTTCCGTTTTTCTGCCGAACAGCCTTTTAATCTTTTCTTTTTGTCAAATAAGGTTTATATAGAATTGGTAAAGTTCTACTTAAATGAACCGTGACCCAAAAAAGATAGTGGTGGGAATAGCTTTAATTCATCACCTTTCACCAGAATAGAATTGTGCTTCCTTTTAGAGGCCGGTCCATCGCTATTTCAGTGAATTCATTCACAAAATATTCTACAGGAATAATATCGCAAAACCCTTGGCATTACACATCGCAAGATATGGAGCAGTAATATATAGTTTAATAATTCTCTAGCCATGCTTCGAGTTGAGATTGTCTAGACCATGCCTTATACAATAAGAGTAAGTTTGCGTGCAGACTGTACAGTTTTTTAAATATTTCTGGGCATGAACTCGTAGTTTACCCTAGACTAATACCTATTGTATACTACAGTATTTTTGTTACATCTCGTTCAGTGAGTTTTCCACCGTGAATGTACCATATACCTTATTTTATGATTGTTTTAACCCCTGACTGTATAGTCTGTACTGTAAACCTTCGAAAACGAAAAATAGCCGCATTTTCTCTCATAGCCAAGGACGAATCCTTACTTGCATGCTCGAAGGCAAAACGTCATCAGAAATGGAGAACTGTGCTCGCGTACCAGGAAGCTGAGGGAACTGGGTGGGGGAGGGAGAGCGGGGAACTGGGTAATGAG
This sequence comes from Macrobrachium rosenbergii, assembly GCF_040412425.1. Taxonomy (NCBI): domain Eukaryota; kingdom Metazoa; phylum Arthropoda; class Malacostraca; order Decapoda; family Palaemonidae; genus Macrobrachium; species Macrobrachium rosenbergii. The sequence continues at coordinate 38,239,307 of NC_089754.1, read as the reverse complement.
GTGATTGTGCCATAGACAATACTAATTTATTTCAAAAGGCGCGTAGTGATATAGTAATAATAGTTATGAACATTCACTCTCTCTCTCTCTCTCTCTCTCTCTCTCTCTCTCTCTCTCTCTCTAGGCAGTGAAGGGTTCTCTCGTTTAGTACGTTATCCTCTTGAAAGGAAAATTATCATAGACTGACCTTTTCTGACCCTTTTCTTATCCCTTTTTCCTTGGGTTCTAATATATATATATATATATATATATATATATTTATATCTGATGGTAATGCCGTGTTGAGTTGTACTGTGTTTTGCAATGTAAAGTTACGATCTGCATGATAATAGGTCTGGTGAACGAGGGTATTCTTTATCTGATTTTGAAGGTCTTGGAGGAGCCATCTCTCTCTCTCTCTCTCTCTCTCTCTCTCTCTCTCTCTCTCTCTCTCTCTCTCTCTCTCTCTCTCTCTCTTCATATATGGTCTTTTGTTTGGAATTATGTGCAGTTCGTACAGCTCTTTGACATTCGGAGTTTATTTTACACATATAAAATGGTCTTATTTTTAATTCCAAGCATTCTAACTATTTGTGTGTTTAAAACAGGGTGAGAGAGAGAGAGAGAGAGAGAGAGAGAGAGAGAGAGAGAAATATAATTCCGCAGTCAAATAACAATACAATTCACATGAAATAAATCGAAAAACCATAACAGGATTACGATGCTATAAATACATCACTTCTTGTGTGTTTGTTTATCGCATTGTAGGATAGGTGCTTGATTTTACGTTTTATTGCTCATACACGATTTGTTATTCCTTCGGAATCTGAAGACGTGAAAGGATTCTTTTTTTTTTTTTTTTTTTTTGTTCCCGAACCCTGAATTCCCCCTTGACCTCTGCAGGAAGCTCCAGAGGGCAGTGCAGTCAAACTTGGGTCATTGGGCCCCCAGGCAGGCCTCCTAACTCCCCTGGGATGCTCCAGAGTTGGGCCCACCAGCGAATCGAGGACCTTTGGTTTCCTCCTGAATCCCCGGAGGATTGCATTAAATATTAATTTTGTCTTGGTATTATATTGGAAAGAGACAGAAGTAGGTTACTATTTCCTTAGATTCGTTGGCGACACTAGACTCAGTTCCATCAGCCGTTCCATTACCTTCGTGATGCTGAGGCTGAAATTGAAGCCAACTCTAAGTCCTCGGAGCCAAAGAAATCCTAAAAAGCCTAAGAACGTATTGTAGATTGGATCCAGTGCTTTCGAGAAATCGCAGGAACTAAGAGCTAGGTCATGTGTCTTTTTCATTGTCAGAGCAAATCAGACTTGACATTGTAAGCAATCCTCCGGGGATTCCGGAGGAAGCCTTGGGACCCAGGGACGGCAAGGAAGTCCTCTTCTAGTGTTTCTCTAGGAAGTCCAGAGGCTGTTTTCCAAGGCTTAGTTGGGGAGTCAGGGGCCCAAGTTTAACTGAGGGGCATATTATTCTGGGTTTTAAATACTTCTCAATTTCATTTACGTCATCCAGACAAACTTTATTGTTAGTTGATAAGAGTTTTGCGCTTGGGGTTTATGCACGTTTTTTTTAGTTTTATTTGGTAAGAGTTCGTTCGAGAAATAAACTAAATATATTACCTCTGGGTATCATTGTTATTATTCAAAATAACAGTAGGTTTAAGTAACAACTTCCAACAAAAGTTCCAAGGAATAGGTGCTCATGTTTATAAAAGGTAATAAAGAAGGACTACAATAAATATAAATACATAAATACACACATAAACAGTAATATATGTCATAACGAGACAATAGGGCATGCCCTTTAAAGCAAGTATTTAATATTGCATAACTGCGGGATCATTTCTGCTTAAAGTTACAGTTACCACACTTTCAGTTGTGGAAGAACGTACCTTGGCTTTGTACTTAAAGGTGTGCTTGTCCCCCTCTCTCTCTCTCTCTCTCTCTCTCTCTCTCTCTCTCTCTCTCTCGTCTCTCTTCGTGTTCGAGAAGCTTTAAAGGGATACTTTCAACAGTCAAGTTTTTTATTTGTTAAAATTGTAATGAGTTTTGTTGGTCGTTGTTCAATTTCTTATCATGCAAGCATACATAAATGGGTTATGCATACATATATGAATATGATATACATTTATAGACTTGTTATACATATATGCACATCATCTATGGTGCATCACTATACTAGGACCGGAAATAAGTAAAAAGCCGCAGTAATGCATATGAGCGATTATTTTTCCAAAATACAGAAAAGGTTAAAAAAGGAAGCCTTCGACAGCAGTCCTCTTCAGCCAACTGGGTAAAAATGCACATATTTCTTAAGAAGACTGTTGGCGATTTTTTTAACAGTCCGGGGAACCGTCGAACAATCTTTCGGCATAAATGAAGAAATGGCTTCCCGTATCTGTGAGCCAGACGTAGTGATCTTCTTAACGGCTGTTTCTCGATCGTACGGTGCTCGTTACTAGTGACTAGGTAATTGGTGGGAGGTGAACGACTTTCAGCATCGGCGCCTGTAGTTTCTGCGATAACTGCCATTTCGACAACCTGTGCGGCGAGGGAGGAGGGAAAAATGCAGTGGCTCATATACATTATTGTGGCTTTTTACTTAATGCACATCATCCAGTGTTTGCTTATACCTAAGCACAATGCAAGGAAGACAGATATGCATACATGCATGCATTTTCGTCCGTACAGAGATATGCATAAATGCACGTCATTCTTGTGAAAGCAAGACAGACTTAACATGCACGACGTAATCTCCTTAGGTATATTTAAACTTGCGTGATAATTAATTAAATTTATATATAGACGACCATTCAGTTAGTTTTTTATATTGGACAGCCACGCCCCACGAGGTGTTTCCATCTTGTTAATATTCATTTATTTGGATTATTTCTCTACATTTATTTATTTGCTGCTTTTATATGTACTTCATTGCACTCCGGCTTCTCTCTCTCTCTCTCTCTCTCTCTCTCTCTCTCTCTCTCTCTCTCTCTCTCTCTCTCTCTCTCTCTCTCTCTCCTTTCACAAGTGAGCTTTACTACTGTGAAAAAGGCTGTTTAGCAAATAGATGACGCTTTTGCTATGTACGACATTAATATTGTCATGTTTTGATTAATAATAATCAAGTCCACGTTGATTTGTCTCTTGTGTACACATAGATGTTTGTATGTAAATGTTGCTTCTTGTTTCATCCTATTGTACGTTAAACGAAAATGAGTTTGGGAGATACAGATTTAAACGTGACTGGACTGCATCCGAACGCGACTTGATCAGTGTATGGGTAAATTAGCGAGAATGCCAACGCAAAAGTGAATAGACCAATAAAGAAAAACGTAGATAAATAAGTAAATAAGAAGGTGATGCTTATTTAATTTCAAAATCTCTCTTCTCAACCGGATCCACCTCGTGGATATAGTCATAATTTTACAAAGTGTGAGGTCGGTAGCTCTGTGCCCATCTCCGCCAAGACTGTGAGTCGGTAGAGCTGCGGACTGTCACTCGATGGGCCGGAATTCAATTCCCCGGCCGGCTGATGAAGAGTTAGAGGAATTTATTTCTGGTGATAGAAATTCATTTCTCGCTATAATGTGGTTCGGATTCCACAATAAGCTGTAGGTCCCGTTGCTAGGTAACCAATTGGTTCTTAGCCACGTAAAATGTCTAATCCTTCGTGCCACCCCTAGGAGAGCTGTTAATCAGCTCAGTGGTCTGGTAAAACTAAGGTATACTTAACTTTTTAACCATTCACATACCCTAATTCAGTACGTAGGTCAACAGATGCACTGTACTTTCAGAAAATGGCTTGAATCGATAAGGCGAGCGATCTCGGGACTTCATGGACGAAGCGAAGATGTTAGCCACTTGACCATGAGACTGTAACACAGATGAATGACTCGGATCTCACATCAGTACAATACTATTGTCTTATGCCCTTCTTCCTCTGATAATTACTATCACAGTATTTTCGTCTATTTGGGCGACATTTGTGTATCAGATGTCTCAGCTCTTGGGTTTGCCTCCTGGAAAATTCACGCAGAATCTCTCTCTCTCTCTCTCTCTCTCTCTCTCTCTCTCTCTCTCTCTCTCTCTCTCTTTCGCTGCTGTACTATACTATTCATTAATTACAGAATACTTACTGTCAGTAATAGTATATATATATACTATATATATATATATATACATATATATATATATATATATATATATATATTATATATATATAGACAATATAAACACACACATACTGTATTTAATATATATATATATATATATATATATATATATATATATATATATTTATATATATATATGAATTTTATCGCATCACCGTGATTCATATACAAGCATTAAGCTACAAACGTCCTTTAATATCCAATTCGTGATAATAAGTTCGTAGGCCCACGAGACGACGAACTTATTAAGTAAAAAATTTCCCTTCGGGTAACATATTTGAAAATATTTCCGAGGTAGAGCTAATTCGATATTAAAGGGACGTTTGTAGCAATGAGGTATATATATATATTATATATATTATATATATATATATATATATATATATATATATTAATATATATATATATATATATATATATATATATATATATATATATATATATATATATATATATATATATATATATATATATTATATATGACATACTTATCCTCGTAAGCATGCACGAAGATATATACCGGATGCGACCAGTACTTGTACGAAAGACAGCCCCGTTTCCGTAACGTGATAGGGTACAAATCACGTTTTTTCTCTTACTGTAGTCGCCGTGTCGTCGCTGGTGCTGCTTTTCTCTCTCCTCTTAGTTGTTCCGTCAACAACGAGGCCCCCCGAACACAAACTCACTCGTAAGACCGTTACGTAAAAAGAGCGAAGGAGGGGGAAAGCAGTTTTTATTTTAGTTGTTTGTTGGCAGCGATGGCTACCAGTTGCACTGCCCGCCGTGAATATAGCCTATATGGTTGTGTTTGCCAAGGGAAGGGAGGGACGGGGAGCGGGGTTGCTAGTTTTGGGTTAGCCTCGGAAGTAAGTCTGCGGTGGAGGGAGATTGATTCTTGCACTGAATGTAGGCCTAGCGTAGGAGTGTGTCTAGCCTACACAAACACACACATATACACATACATACATAAGTATATAATGCTTCTAGCACTGTTTGTGTTTTTAATTAAAAAAAGAGAGCTCTTAAAACATATACTGTACACAAAATAAATGAACATATCTTCGTTTAATTATTGCAGTCTCTTGAATGAAAAGTAGTTTATTCCCAAAAAACTTCCATGTTTACAACTAAAAAGAAAATCAAAGTTCCCTTGATAATACTGAGGAAATTCCTTTGATTTTATTTTATATAATAATTATTATTATTACCATTTTGCATTCTGGGGCGATCTGTAACGCTTTATAAACAGTTATGTAATCATATTCCGTAAAGTGGTTGGTGACTGAGGGCTCACTGAATTTGGTATATACTGTTTTTTTATGAGTTGTGTGAAAACTTTGTATCTTTTGCTGATATTGTTTATTTTTGTTTGTATTTATAACTGTTTTCGTCTCTTGGTTGAATTAATCTTCACGATAAAGAATTTTTGGTGGTTAAAAGCACATGAGTAAAATAAATAGCTCCCTTACGCCACAAGTTTATAACCGATTTTTTTTTAATTCTTTAAAAACCCGTTTCCTTCGTTCCCTGTTACTTCGGTATGAAGTTTGTCATTGCTTCCCGAGAGTATTACAGCCTAAAGTGTGCATGCAGTTTAGTCAAGTTCCCTTAATGGAATCGAGTTGTTATTGTCACTCGTACCAACCCAAATCAGTATCAGTGAATCTGGTCTAGGCGCTTAAAAAGAAACGGCGGGAAACGGAACTGTTCGTCTCGAACTGCGGAAAGATAGCAGGGCTTCGACGAAGCCAAGCTTTCCGTTTGATTGGCGCATGGCGGGAAAGCTACTCGTATCTTATCAAAGCCACTAAAATGAAAAAGGAGGAAATTACTGACACGTGAGTTGTTTTCATGTCTATGGAAAGCGTGCACGAGGCATATTTTCTTTATTAATTCTCATCTGCGTAAGGAAAACGTGCACGAGGCATTGTTTTAAATTAATTCCCATGTGAAAATAGAATGGATGTTTATGCCGCTGGTGGACACCTCTGTGTAAATTGAATTAATTATTGGTAACGATAATAGTAATATTATTGAACAGAAGGGCACATTTATATGCCTTAAGCTTAAACGCATTGCTAAGATCATTTGTGTGAAGAACAATAGAGAGGAAATACGTAGAGAAATAAATCCACAAGGTAAACACATAAACAAATGATAACTATGATTACAATGAATGTAATGTTACTGTGAATGAAATGGATAAGTAGAGTTTTCCTTCTCTCACCCACCTGGAAACTGGTTTTATTGAGATGGTTTGGCGAATGAACCACCTGTTGTGACGCTGATTCTCTCTCTCTCTCTCTCTCTCTCTCTCAAACGGACTTACCGGGTCAGTTACGCAGGTGTTTGTAAGTTACGTTAATGGGTCGTTTTACTCTCGTTTAAATTAATCAGATAAACAATGTCTAGCCTCTCTCTCTCTCTCTCTCTCTCTCTCTCTCTCCTGTTAGAGTCGCAGCTGCCGTATTTCTGAAAAAGGTTCTTTCGACAGAAACATCTAAGAGTTTGGGCTCATAGAATTTACTCGGGCATTGAAGGACTTTTAAGATTGTTTACTTTATTTGATTACGCCAGATGCTGTTGCTGAGTTTGCTCTTATTTTTAATATTTTATTGCCATTATTATTAATATTCTTCCTCGTATTTCTAATTACCGATATTTAAATAGAATGCGCAGATTTTTTTTTGTCGGCGAAACCGCTGGACTTCTCAAAACTCAAGTAGTAAAATTAACTTGAATTAAGAATAAACTAATTTGAGATCGAAGTTTTATTATGATAAAAATATAGAAGTTTTCACGGTACATTATGAAACATGAAATTTCACAGATGCTTATGGAGCAAAGGTAATGAATATGTGCGGGTGTGTGTGTGCTTGCCAGGGCCGGATTAAGGGGCGGGGGCGCCCTGGGGCCTGGGCCCCGGGCCACCCACCAAGACGGGGCCTCCCACCAATAAAAACAATACATTTTAATTTAATAATATAGCTTGTATATAGACTATAGTTTATAATATAGTTTATATGTAGACTATAGTTTGTAGTGTATGCAATAGGAGTTGGAAAGGGGGCCTCCCACCAGAGTGGACCCCAGGCCTCCCACCAGATTAATCCGGCCCTGGTGCTTGTGTGTATATATCGATAGAGGCATTAATAAGACAAAGATATCTGTAAGAGTAGTTGTTAAGACCACTTAAAGCTGGTAAAAAGGTGTGTGATATATATATATATATATATATATATATATATATATATATATATATATTATAAGTGACAATATTGTATTTAAAATTTTACACGAATGAATTTGGAAATTTTCAGATAACTGTAATATATAAGTTTCTTCGAAATTTACTTACATGAATTTTTCATCAACAGTTTTTCTCATAATAATTTTCGCTCTACATGCGACATAAATTTTACAAGCAAATGATCATTAACGTGCGTCATGTGAAAGAATATTGAATGCTTTGATGATGTTGAAATGACCCATTAATCTACTAAGCAAGGTTTCACAGCTGTTCATGCTTATATGTATTTCTTAATTTTTTTATCGCTGTTTTTGTATTTATTCCCAGAATTTACTCTGTAAAACCCTACTTAGTATGCAAATGAACATGTTCATCCCACATAGATTTTAGTGCTGCTTTCGATTTAGTAAATCACAAGGCACTTATTTATAAACTTCAGAATCTTGGAATGGGTGGAATTGTTTTAGGGTTACTTCAAGATTTCTTTACAGGTAGGCAGCAGTGAGTTTCTGTGGACGGGATCTTTAGTGAACCGAGACCTATATTGTGTCTGGCGTTCCACAGGGTAGTGTTCTTGGTCCACTGTTATTTTTAGTGTATGCAAGTGACATGGTTGTTGGTCTAGAAAACAAAATTGTTCAGTATGCCGATGATGCATCACTTGTGGGTGTAGTCAAGTTTCCACCTTTGAGAAATGAAGCTGCCCTCAGCCTTAATCGGGTCATGGACGGGATCAGGGAATGGTGTAGTCGGTGGGGTATGAGGCTGAACTACAGTAAAACAAAAACACTATTGATTAGTAGATCTCGTACTGATATCCCACCCCATCCTCCCCTTCAGGTGGATGGAACTTTGCTGAACGAGTCTGATGCTTTAACTATTCTAGGTGTAACCATTGACTCACATCTAACATTTGAGAAACAAATAATGAAAGTTTCAGCAAATGCCGCACGAAAGGTATAGGTATAGGCCTCATATATTTATAACAGTGATACAATCAGTGCAACCTGTTTTAGGTCATTTGTACTCCTTTTATTAGAATACTGCTCTCCGGTGTGGGTGCCTGCTTCTGCCAGAGATTTATCTCTTTTAGATTGAGTGGTTCGTGGTGGTAGGTTTCTGTTTCCTAATAGTTATAGTTATGACTTGGGCCATCAACGGTTGGTCTCTTGTTTGTCACTTTTTCATAAGTTGTATTTCAACAGGGATCTTTCACATTCACATTTGACCCCCGATCCCCTTTTCCTGCCTAGAACAACCAGATTCGCTGAACAGCAGCACCAATATGCAGTAAATGTACTTCGCTGTCGAGAACTTCTCAGTTCCAGAGGTCCTTTATTCCTCACACCATGGGACTGTGGAACAATCTCCCTGAGGGTGTCGCGCAATTGGAACTTCAGGAGTTCAAGCGAAGGTGCAATGCATTGCTACCCTAATACTATTCTCCTTGCATTTCAATGTATTTTTATCTATTTGTTAATTTATTAATTTTTTTCTTTTTTTAGTACGTGAGTGGGATCTCTTCTTTCTGTATTCCCCTTTATCTCCTCTTCCTTCTTTCTAATGAACACCATATTCTGTGGAAGCTTGAATTTCATTTCAGTGGCCCCTGTGGGCTTGTTCCATATGAATAGGTTTCATCTTCTGGGTAATAATAATAATAATAATAAGAAAATAGTTCAAGCACTTTGGTCTTCCCAATAAACTGGTTTTTTTTTTATACCAGTAAATTTGGGGTACACGGTTCCTTTGGGTTCAAAGGACCTCTTAGTGAGAATCCTTTGCTCTCTCAGAAGAGGCTGGACGCCAGGAATTTCGTAATCCTTTTTTAAAGAAGGCAGAGGTTCACGAGGTTTAGCTCCTTATGGTTATTTATCTCATATTTATCCTGTTAGGTGTTGACTGCTGCTCTCTCTCTCTCTCTCTCTCTCTCTCTCTCTCTCTCTCTCTCTCTCTCTCTCTCTCTCTCTCTCTCTATATATATATATATATATATATATATATATATATATATATATATATATATATATACACACACATGTATCTTATATATACATATATAGTTTTAACGTGATAATGATTATTTCACTGTTGATTTTGACTGATTAGCCTATTGAGTAAATACTTGCCATTTTTCACTCGTTAATGAAATTAGCATTTAAGCATTTATTTGTTCAAATATACATGTTAATTAATTAAGGAACATGCAAAGTGACCGTAAACCACTTGAGGTAATCATTAAACCTTTTAGCAAGCGGACCAGATGTTCTTCTTCAGAGTCCCAAGATAGCGACAAAATCACCTTTGCATAACCTTGTTCATCTTTGTGTTCTTATTCGTCCCGGAATTGCAGTGTTGGTCCTTCAGTTGCGATTCGCCTTTCAAGATCAAATAGCTTCTTGAAGGATAATGACCCTCTCTCTCTCTCTCTCTCTCTCTCTCTCTCTCTCTCTCTCTCTCTCTCTCTCTCTCTCTCTCTCTCTCTCTGTGTGTGTGTGTGTGTGTGGAAGAGGGTCTCTCTTCTGTTTTGCTGAAACATTACAGTTAGATTTTAATGTCTTGGGCATAAGATACAATGTTTTATTTTTATCTAATTGCCAGATTGAATGTTACTTTGTCTTTTACAAAATACTTTTTATCGCATTTTCTTTTCTTCGTTAATTTTTCTTTTTTCAATTTTTATTAATTAATTTTTTGTATAGTGGATCTTTTTTTTTTTTTGAGCTGATTGTGATTTTTTAATAAGCTTGATTTAATTACATTTATGGTTCTTCATTATTTCCTAGTATCTTATCATTGTTCTTTTTTATAGTATTACTTATCTGTTTCATTGATGTTATAAGTTCATTAAGCTTGTAGTTAGTTAAGCATATAAATTTTTATTTTATTTTGTAAAACAGTAGAGAGAACAGTCCCTTCAAGGGACGGTTCTGCGCATTACAGAACGAAAATATTGTATTAAAACGATCGCAGAATATTCTCTATTTATGATATTAATGGTCATATCAAGAAAAGACTAACACAGCTTGAGTTGATATTCCCAAACTACGATTTCCTTAAAGAGAGAGAGAGATATGGGTGATCCTGGTGAAGAAAATATGTGTTGAATAAACCAGTTTTGGGCAATTTGTGCCGCCGAGGCGTCCTCTCGTCTCCTAACAGAGTAATTGTAGGTTCTTTGGAGGTGATAATCGCCGTTGAATTGGAGGAACCACGTCGGCGACTGCGCAGGAGGCGGGTCAGGGAGATGCTAAAGCAAAGGGCATAGTCGTATGTAGTCGTTGGTTGGTAGTGATGAGTTCGGAAACGAGACGAAGAATAACATGCTGATGACGATGATAAAGCTCTTGGTAACATTGTTGACATTTTCGTCCTAGCGCTTGGCTGATAGCTCTATTTACTTTTCTTCTTCTTCTTCTTCTTCTTCTTCTTCTTCTTCTTCTTCTTCTTCTTCTTCTTCTTCTTCTTTTTAAGACTGTAAACACCAGCTCCGAGACATTGTACTTTCACGTTACGTAAGGGTTTTTCTTTCGGTCGTTTCCTCTCATCGGTCGCTAAACTTTCTTCTCCTTGCTAATTCTTCCTGGTAGAAGTTTTATCTCGCATATAGCCGTCTCTGGCCACTTACGTTCTGTTCTGTCGCAGTGACCTGTTTGACTTCTGGAATCAGACCAAGTGTTAGTGACGCCCTCGCTGTTATGTTTTCAAGTGTTGGTATTTAATTGAGTTGCATTCCAACTATCTCTCTCTCAAGCACTCGCGTAGAAATATCTACTGTTTTGACACTGACTCAACGCGGCACTAGTCCTTTTTTATTTATTTTTATTAGATTCTTGGCGTTATTGTAAAGCTTCATTTTTAGTTGGGATGTACCTGTTAGTGTTAATTATTGTGATTTGGTAGACTTTGTCTTCATTTTGATTGAATGCAAAAGGCTCAGTTTGACTGGGAACCATATTTTATCTCTACCACTCTATGGGGAGAAGAAATATATGAAATTGTTATTTTAAAGAGGTTACCCGAAACAGAACTTGCAGTAAAACCAAAACGGTAAAAACATTGCAATTTGTGACCAGCCTTGCTGAACGAAATCTCAGCAGCTTGGAAGTGAACCTCAGATTGATGTGGGAAGCTTCAAGAGGCCCAAATTGAGGCTAAGTTGAAGCTATTTGTTGTCGACCATCAGAAGTGGAAAATTAGAAAAAAAAAATCCACGTTTTTTTTTCTTTAATTCTCGTCCCCAAGGACGGGGGGCCGGCTGTGGAACATAGGGGGGCGGGAGGCTGTGGTTCCCAGTGGTGAATATCTAGTCCCTCATCTTTTTATCCACTCTGTAGCCGAATGGATTAAGCGTAGACATAGGCTACTGCTCCGGCGGTCGGCGGTTCGAATCCCCAAGGAAGGAGGCTATCCTTACTATCTATATTGAGGCCATAGTGCTTGCTTATAGGTATTTTTTTCAGTTTTGCGACGTTGATTCTTTAATTATAGTATCGGGAGCGATGATGAGTTTTATTACTACTTTAACAGGGCTCTGATATATATATATATATATATATATATATATATATATATATATATATATATATATATATATATATATATATATATATATATATATATATATATATATATATATATATATATATATATATATATATATATATATATATATATATATATATATATATAACGTGTGTTTCTGTGTATGCGTGTGTTTGTGTACATATGAACTTCCTCTTACTACCGAAGCCAATGACATCGTTTGGTCATTTTTGCCTCTTATCTGTTTGCAATAGTGTCTATGTTATCTTAGTTCACTTTACATCTAGGATAACAAAACATCCTCCGTATTCCCATTCACCTCTGTTATCGTTAGTAACTTGGTTATCTGCGTCACAGTAGTGTTATCGCAAGATAGGATGTACCTTCTGCAAATGCCACACGTGGCAAGATGCCAGACATTCCCAGAGTACTTTTTATTTTTTTTTTATTTTCTTTTACTATTGAGGTTAGCGACGCCATTCCTTGTCATTCTGATAGTCTGTAATAGTCAAGGTTAGCCTAAGTGAGGTTGGCATAGCCGTTGGTGTATTAAAAATAACAGTAATGGTAGCCTGCATCTTCGTCTGACGTAATTTTTTTGAAAATGAAGGAAAACAGATCGTCGCAAGCAAATGAAGATTGTTCGATAGAATAAAAAGAAATTTCAATGTTCGTTGATATGATAGTAGATAAACGTATTTAAGCACACTGATTAGTGATAATTTGTCAAATCCATGCACAGATAAAACGAGTAAATTAAACTTAGAGGTAATACTTTTGGCCTCCCGTAGGCAGGTAGTGCCGTCAGTGCACCTCATCTGGTGTACTCTAGGCATTACGCAAGGTTTTTTGCAGCGACCCTTCGGCCCCTATCTGCAACCCCTTTCATTCCTTTCACTGTACCTCCGTTCATATTCTCTTTCTTCCATCTTACTTTCCTCAACCCTCTCCTAACAGTTGATTCATAGTGCGACTGCCAGGTTTCCGCCTGATAAACCTTTCAGACCTTTTTATTGTCAATTATCGTTTCAGCTCTGAATGACCTTACAGTCTCTTATTATTAATAAGTATTTTTATATATATATTTTTTTTTATATTTACGAGCGTGTTAGGTAAATATAAGGCGACTAAAGAGTACCTGATGGCTACCGACAGAGAGATATTCTAGGCATTGATTATGTTCAGCTCGGCTCTGTAAAATTGTCGAGGAACCCCGGCATAGTGAAATGTAAACAAAGGGAGACAGAAGTGAATCTCTCTCTCTCTCTCTCTCTCTCTCTCTCTCTCTCTCTCTCTCTCTCTCTCTCTCATAGTTTTGACGTCAAACATAGATGAGTGTAATAAAGGTTTTTTCTCTCTCTCTCTCTCTCTCTCTCTCTCTCTCTCTCTCTCTCTCTCTCTCTCTCTCTCTCATTGTCATTGTATTGGTGGTCCTCAGAAAGCAATGGGAGTATACAAAAGTTTTGTATTACTCTCTCTCTCTCTCTCTCTCTCTCTCTCTCTCTCTCTCTCTCTCTCTCTCTCTCTCTCTCTCTCTCTCTCATTGTCATTGTATTGGTGGTCCTCGGAAAGCAATGGGAGTATACAAAAGTTTTTTATTACTCTCTCTCTCTCTCTCTCTCTCATAGTCTCGTCGTTCCACTGATGATCTTGTGTTTTTTTTTTTTTAAGCATTTAGAACTTAAAAAGTAAGGTTCTATTAATTTTCCACCAAGACAGTGAAGAGTTGCAGATTTGACCCTCCATGTTAACCTGATATCACGTAAAGGCTTTAACGAACTGACTATTTGACCTTTGTGGAAAGCCTTGCCATTCAGTGCACGTAAACATCTAATTATTCATACACGAAGATTGGTTTGTCAGTCACCCACTCTGTCGCAAGTTTATAAGCTTTCGTTTTTTTTATACGAGTTTCCAAGTGATTTGGGACCCGAGTTGGTTTTTTTTTTTTTTTTTACCGAAACAGTCTTACTGATAAACTATGACCAATTAGCCAGTAACTGATCGACTAGTGTCACAAAGGAGCCTAGACTGGTTGAATTTAATTTTTTTATATGAGGCCGCCATAATTTGGAAAGCGAGTTTTATGTATTAAAAACGAAATAGTCCAAATAGTCAGCTGCTGACTATGTGCTGAGGCCGGTGTCACATGACCGCGGTTTCCAACTTATTCTAGAATCTTGAAGATGAACTTTGGGCAATAAGCCAATAATTGATTGACTGATTCCCATAAACTAGTGTGAGAAAGTAGCCTCAACAACTACGCACATAACCTAACTTAAGCTTCAGGACCCTGAAGACTTCAGAATTATGTTTGGTGAGGGAAATGAATCAGTAAAACGGGAATGTCGAAGTGTTGCTAATGTTCTGATATAAAACTAACATTTTTGCTCACAGTTTGGATGATGCTGGTTGGAAGTGATGATTAATACATAGATTATGTTAATAAGAGCGACGGGGTTAATATTCTAGTAGCTTTTGATAGCAATCCCCAAATTTGTAATTGTAAAAAGGCAGTTTAACAGTACAAAACATTTTAAAAATATTTATTTTTCACATAAAACTTGATCCCTTTGGTTCCAAGTACGGAAACAGTAGAACCTCGTAATTAAAGGACAGTTTCACCCATTCTGTTACAGAGTTTAAGCTGTTCTTGAGAAGAATGCATGCGGTATTCAAAGGGGAAATATTTGTTTATATTTGTACATTTGCTATGCTGACGTATGCAGTAATCATTGAGCATGTATGAGAATTTGCACAACCCTCGAATAGTGTAGTTTATTTCTATGAATATCGTTCTTTATCGAATGTTCAATTCTGCCCTTGGCCCTCCCACACCTTTGCTTACAGACATGCATTATCAGCTCAACAGAATGATTCCTGAAGATGTGTGGGAACAAAGTACTTGAAAGCTTTGTAGCCAAGCACTTTATCACTTCCTCTTTATCTTTTCCTTTCACTTTCCCCGCCAAGTTATCTCGATTACCCTCTCTGAGTTAGAGTGGTGGTCCATGTCCTTGAGGTACTATTGCCTTAAATGGTCCGTCTGCTCCACTGTGGGGCCTTTTTTTTTTTTTTTTTTTTTGGCAGGTCCTTTTCTTGATTAGGGTAACTATTTTCCATTTTTTCTTTATTTGTGTTGTTTTAGTGATGTCGTGTAGTTTTTATTTTTTTCGTCTTAACTTTTTGTTTTTCGGAATAAAGTTTTGTTCTTGTATATCATTCCTCTATCAAGCCAGACGACATCCCTCGCCAGGACCATTGGGCTTATGGTTCTCAGACTCTGTTTAGGGCTTGTGTGTAATTTTTTATTATGTATGTATGTCAAGGATTTGTATGTAACTTTTGTGTATGTATGTATATCAAGGATATGTGTGTAACTTTTGTGTATGTATGTATGTATGTGTTTAGAAAATGATGTAGCAGACAATACTACTTCAAAAAAATTCCATGTACATCTGTTTCACGATTGAATTTCCTGTCGTGAAACTGATGTTTACGAAAGTTATATGAAGTGGTCTTAAGACATCTGCTACATCATACCTCTACACATGAGTACGATACTATGCTAATAAACCGCCTATTTCTCTTTAGCGTGTTCGTATGGCCTTTGGCGTAATTCGGGCGAACCGAGGTGATTTTACCCTAGGGAGACTGTTTTTTTCGCGTCAAATTTACGAGACAGGTCAGATGGGCACCGTCGGCGGGCAGACGCTGGTCAAGGCCTGGCATTCCGTTTCTCTGATGGGCATCGAATCTTATCTTTCTTGAGGTTCGTAGAGAAGGGGTTGGTGTGAAAACTATTTTTTTGAGAATAGTTAATATCGTTCATATATTTTTACATCTAATGGATGACAGTCTCTCTCTCTCTCTCTCTCTCTCTCTCTCTCTCTCTCTCTCTCTCTCTCTCTCTCTCTCTATCATCATGGCAGTGGCTCTCAATTCATTCTGTATTAGAAACGGGAAGGAACTAAAAAAAATTTACCAGAAAAAATCAATTTTGCCTTTCATGATTATAGATATCCCTTTTATTATCAATTCCAGAGAGAGAGAGAGAGAGAGAGAGAGAGAGAGAGAGAGAGTATGAGTGCTAGAAAGTCATAAATTATTTTATACTTATATAGGAATATGTCATTTTTTAATCCTCATATCTTGAACTTGCATATATATATATATATATATATATATATATATATATATATATATATATATATATATATATATATATATATATTGATATATATATTGATAGACTTTAATAACTTCTATTAGTCTGTTCTCTCATATTTTCTCATTAGCATTCTACGGGATGGTGTTCCCAAAGGCTAGTTTTTGGCAGAAGGAACGTAGAATTCGAAATTGTGATTGATGGACGATGATGATCCTGTACCCAGTATCAGGTAATTGGAGAGAGAGAGAGAGAGAAAGCGTGTGTTGCAATAGGCAATCTGAGAAATACTTTTCAGTTGTTATTACAAAATTTATATATATATATATATATATATATATATATATATATATATATATATATATATATATATATATATATATATATATATATATATATATATATATGAGCCAGACAAAATAACCCGAAAATTAGACGACAGCACAATCCAGACTGGACAGCATAATATCCAAAATATGATCCGTGTAGCGCCGACCCCATCAATTGGAAGATTACTGCAGATGAGACGGGGTAAGACCGTGAAAATGGGAAGGAATTACAGAAACGGCCATAAAATCTCGACGTGGAGTCCTTCAAGGGGAATTGGTTGGGCAGCAGCAGTGAATGCCCCCAATTTCTAGCCTTTACATCTTCATACCCACATGAGGGTTAGGGGTTGTTGTGGAGGGAGAAGGGGTTTGGTTGTTGGAAAGGGGTGGAAGGTGTCTAGGGTGGATAATGGCGAAATGCTTTTCAGTTAGTATATTCCGTGGCTTAAATCCTTCTCCTGAAAAGGTTACTGAAGGAATTGACTCTCTTGGTCATTCTCTGGGACTGGGCAGGTTTTGGCTCCCGGGAATGGAGATGGATAAGAAGGATTCTTGTCCAGGAATGGAGATGGATAAGAAGGATTCTTGTTCAGGAATGGAGATGGATAAGAAGGATTATTGCCCAGGAATGGAGATGGATAAGGATTCTTGCCCAGGAATGGAGATGGATAAGAAGGATTCTTGTTTTGTTATGTGGAAATTGGCTAATTCAGGCATAAGTTAGGATACCCCACGTGGAAGGTACTTGTCTCAGAGAGCGAGAGAGAAAAAAAAGGGGGGGGGTTGATTTAGAAGTGGGAAATGGGGGCAAAATGTGGGTTTTACGATCACATCTCTTTGAAATATCATAATTCCAATTGTGCTATGTTATTGCTACAGAATGATGGATACCCGGCTGAGAGAGAGAGAGAGAGAAGGCGGGGGGGGGGGGGTCAAACCCATTCTTCCAATCGCGCCTCTTTGAAATCTCGAGTAACAGTCGTAACAGTAATCGTCTTCTGCAAGACAGTTACTGGTTTATTTATCTTTGCAGTGAAAAGAATAAATAGCAACATACGCAAATACCCACCGACAAGAAGAATCTTGAAATAAATAAGCAACAAATAAAAAAAAGGTACCCAGGCAACCTTTAGCCGTGGTCTTCTGTACAAATTGTACCCTCAATTTCTTCGAATTGCTACGATGCCCATTTTTATGGGGCGCAGTCAAGATCGCGGTTGCACCCTTCTGCGAAGGGCAAAACAAATAATGAAAAAAAAAGAAAGTAAGATTATCCCGATAAGGATAGGGTCTCGTAACATGGGCGTTGGGTTGATATCCTGACGTATAATTAAAATGTAATTTTATAGTCCTTCTCCTCTCCTGCTTATTAATGTTCTGTTCTAGGAACTGGATGGAAGGAATTGTATCCCAGTTCTTCTCGTATTTACTTAGTGATCTGCAGTGGCGTCGCGCCATTCCAGATTTTTCTTTGTTGTGGGTGGGGGCGGGGGGAAGGTTTAGAACTTAATGTATGGATGGGGTGGCGAGTGAGGTGAGCCTTATCAGCTTGGGGTAGGGGGGCTGCTGTAAGCATCCCCCCCCCCGAGAAAAATTTGGAAATTTGTTATTTGTGCTCACTTTGGAGCATTTTGAAGTCAAACAGGAGCTGTATTGAGTTAAATAAAGCAGCAAACAGGTGTGCCACACCCACCCATACACCCACACACACACACACACACACATATATATATATATATATATATATATATATATATATATATATATATATATATATATATATATATATATATTTATATATATATATATATATATATATATATATATATATATATATATATATATATATATATATATAAAAAAAAGCACGTTAAAAAGAAGAAGAAATATTATATATATATATATATATATATATATATATATATATATATATATATGTGTGTGTGTGTGTGTGCGTGTGCGCGTGTGTGTGTGTGTGGGTGGGTGTGAAAATCATCGCATAAAGCTTTCATTTAATGGATTGATTATTATAGGATACTCGTTCAGCTAACCTTTTCGACTGATGGCGGGGAGCATTTTTCTCTGCTAAAACTCATGAAAAATATCGAGATCTATAGCCAAAATTAGGCAACACCGCTTCTACCCCAAACACACACACACACGCATACACACGCACCTTGGAGTGAATTTTATTATTATTATTATTTCAAAGGCTAGGGGGGGCAAACCAAGTCTTGGGGGGACCACCTGTGTCTTGAGGGGAGCAAGTGCCCCCACAGCTTCCCTCTAATGACGCCCCTGGTGATCTCTCTCTCTCTCTCTCTCTCTCTCTCTCTCTCTCTCTCTCTCTCTCTCTCTCTCTCTCCCCTTCTTTTTCATTCCACGCCGACCTTGCCAAGACAATAAAACAAGTGGTTGGATCCTTTTCTCGCGTTTTCCTCAAACACGTTTGAGTTTCTGCGTAAACGTCACTTTGAGTAGTGGTACCAATATTTTTATTGTAATATCGTGGAACAGATCTTCGTTTTGATTTAATTTATTACACTGTGACTACTAGATCTTTGTTACTTTATATTATTGTTCATTGTAACCCTCCTTGCTTTGGCCTCCTGCCAAACTTTTTTTCTCAAGGCTTTTATATTCTCGTATGTCGTTGCTGATATATTTTGAACGTGATTTATTTTTCCTTGGTTTCTGTTCCTCTTCCTGGAACCTGACTGCCTCATCTTTTTATTATTATTATTATTATTATTATTATTATTATTATTATTATTATTATTATTATTATTATTATTATTATTATTATTATTATTATTATTATTATTATTATTATTATTATTGACATTTTCGTTGTTGTAGTTCCTAGTAAGTCTAGAGAAGCCTCATTTTTTATGTATGGTAAAGTAAACTGGTTCTTGATTCCACGGAATTGTAAAGAGGGGGAGTGCAATACATTTCACGATATTTTGTTTTACTTGGTGAATTTTAACATTTAAAAAGCTGTTCTCTTTGTTAAACTGACTTAATTACTTTGGGCACTACTAACTTTCAAATATGCTGGTGGAAGATTGTAAGTATGTGCAGCTTCCTATAGTTCATGATTGTGAGAATATTCTTAAACATACACTCTTAGTGTATTTCTGCCTACATAAATACGTCATGCTTTACAAACACTCTGTCATAAAGGTACCATATCAAATATACAAATGCTCAGTCTCTGACGCTGTTGCCAAAGAAAAAAGTATATTCAGCGTCACACTTCTCCAAAAGTATTCCATTCATTGCAAAAGTCTCGATGTTTTGCCGAAGAGCGAATTTTTAGAATTTCAGGGTGAGCCAGGTCAGTTACCTCCACTGTCTTATGACCAGACGTTTTCTTTAGTCGTCTCAGTGAGGTCATTGTATTTCCCAGTGGAATTCGATGAATTTTGTTCTCGCCCTGAGAGGGAGAGAGAGGTGGGGGGGGGGGAGTGAGAGTAAAAATTATTGGGTGGGAGTGGGCTGGGGAGAGAGAGTAAAAATGATCGAGTAAAAGAGGCTTGGAGAGAGAGGGGAGGGGGAGTGAGAGTAAAAATTATTGAGTGACATTGGGCTGGACAGAGAGAGAGAGAGAGAGAAAGAAAGTAAAAATGATCTAGTAAAAGAGGCTTGGAGAGAGAAAGAGAGAGAAGGGGGTGCGGGGAGTGAGAGTAAAAATTATTGAGTGACAGTGGGCTGGAGAGAGAGAGAAAGAGAGAGAGATGAGCAAGAAACAAAAAAAAAATGAGTAAGACAGTGATACAAGCATAATTATATCATCATTATTATCATCATCGCCTCCAACGTCCCGTGACTCAAGGTGCCTCTGTGAAAGTCTATATCTTTCCTGTTCTTTATCTGCCACAAATCTCCACTCATCTCCAGCCTCCCTTCCCAGATTTCTCATCCAAGTAGGTCTAGGCCTCCCAACTCTTCTGGTGGCCACGGGAGATCAGCTGATATCACGTACTATTCTCCCATGGGTCGTTCGAAGGATATGTCCAAACCATCTTAGTCTCCCTTTTATCATTATCTCATTTACATATTAAACTTCCTTAATTTCTGACTATACCATTCCTTGTGACTCCTGATAATCTTCTTGAAGCTTTATTCGCAAATCGGCCAAATCTGTTAGATGGTTTCGTTGTCATACCAGGGTTCATTTCTGCATAGCAATAAAGGTCGTACTAGACTTAAGTATAATCTTACTTTCGTATGCAGTTTCAGTCTCCGTGATTTCCTATGCATTGTTTAATTTCCCTTTTTTAGTCTTTCGCTACATTCCAGTTCGAAGAGAACCTGTACAGAAAATCATTGTTCTTAAATATTTGTAGGATTCAGTTCAATAAACCTAACTGATTATGTCAATAGCAAAAGAAGAAATACTAGGATAGACAGTGAGTTAGTAGTGTGCTAGAGAGAACGAAAGAGACGGGATACAGACACAGTGAAAAATTAGAGTAGAATTGGTGACTGACGAAGGGAAGAGAGAGAGAGAGAGAGAGAGATCCTGAGTTATTCATGCTGCTATTATTAGAATTGACTTTTATTTGCTCACTTTAAATTTCTGTTTTTGTTTGACAATTTTAAATGGGCTATTTACATATTTCTTCCATTATCTTAACAGGGAGTTGATATTATAACGTCGATGTTGATGATAATGTGATTATATATATATATATATATATATATATATATATATATATATATATATATATATATATATATATATATATATATATATAGTATATTCACATTATATATTATATATAATATATAATGACTGTCATCGTTTTACAGTACCGAAGGACAGACAATCATGATTAATTAAAAATTATGCAAATATAGACGTAGTAAAATTGAAGCGAATTTATTAATAACTAGACAATAAACAAATAGCTAAAGGCGAGTAACTAAACTTATCCTCAGAGGAAAACAGAGACGGACATACACATACACACATGTATATGCATACATACACAAACATATACATACATATAAATGCTGTATAGGCTATAAATGTGTGTATATATATATATATATATATATATATATATATATATATATATATATATATATATATATATATATATATATATGATTATAACCACTTTTGTACCTGATTCGACTTCGTGAATGGCTTGGAAATAAAGTCGAAAAATTTTTCACCTGTGGTTAGTTAGTTATAAATGATTTGTTTAACCAGACCTCTGAACTCTTTATTCTTCTACGGGCTGGTGAGATATATATATATATATATATATATATATATATATATATATATATATATATATATATATATATATATATGTTATATATATTTATATATGTACACGTTGTATGTGTATGTGTGTGTATGTATATACGTGTGTATGTGTATGCCCGTCTCTGTTTCTCTCTGAGGATAAGGGTTTAGTTACTTGCCTTTAGCTATTTCTGTTTATTGTCTAGCTATTAATAAATTCGCTTCAAATTTACTACGTCTATATTTGCATCACTTTTAATTAATCATGAATGTCTGTCCTTCGGTACTGTAAAAACGATGACAAACAGTTGGCAAGGGATAAGGTACAAACATTCTCTCTCTCTCTCTCTCTCTCTCTCTCTCTCTCTCTCTCTCTCTCTCTCTCTCTCTCTCTCTCTCTCTCACACACACACACACACACACACACACACACACACACACACACACACACACACACACAAAGTGTAGCACATAGTTCACCAGTCCACCAATCTCTCTCTCTCTCTCTCTCTCTCTCTCTCTCTCATAACTTGTAGCACATTGTTTACCAGTCCCCCAAACTCTCTCTCTCTCTCTCTTACCAGTTGTTACCGACATACACATTGTGTATGCAAAGAAGCACACTTAGTGCTGTGCTTCACGGCCGAAAAAAGTAGCCTACTTACTCTCTTGTTTAATCTTAGTATGCCCTTGGAATACTCTTTCAGCACGCAGTACAAGGAGGTCTGTAGAATACATTGGAATGTATTCTACGTTGGGTCTTGACAGTACTTGAATGGGTAATCATTAGTCATTGTCAGATGTTTTTAGCAGACATAGGGATTCTGGTAGGATTGGCAGTGGGTTTCAGTAAGACCTGAAACGCCAACGGCGTAGGTGACCGCGCTTAAAGTCCTGATGCTGATTCTCCCATAAGGCCACTTGATTTTTTTTTATTATTTTGCCTTTTAATGCATTTTTATTCTCTTGGTACTGTTTTGTAATTACTCCATATTTTTTATTATTTTCTATTTTATTTCTTTTTTCAATCATTTTTGTGGTTTCTGAAACATTTCAGATTTCTAAGAATATGTGTTCTCAGATGCTTTTCACTTTCCAGTTTTGTGGTCTGATCATTTTTATATTTTCCAGTGGGTTTCTGTTCATGATATCTGCCTGTAGTCTAATATACACGTTTTCTATTCTCATATATTCGTTGTTTAAGATATTTCAATTTCTATTATTTTTTCCTTCTTATGAACACCTGTCTGTAGCCTAATATACTGTGTATGTTTTCTATTCTCATATTTTTATTATTAAATGCTTTTCAATTTCTGTAATTTTTTCCTCCTCATTATCGTTTTATTGTCTGCTCATCTGAATCCATTACAGTTCATTACACTATACCTCCACAGAATGTTGAGATGCATTGTTATTGCTGTTATGAAGAGTATCACAATTTGAAACATAACAAAAGAGTCATGAAGAAGCGAAAATTCAAAGTCAACATTTTGTTCAGCTTTCCAACTGGGCAAAGGTTTCTTAGAGATCTAGAATCCAACAAAGGTCTCTGACTTACAAAGGAAGCTGACTGAGAATGTATTGCCCATAAGGGAAAGATAAAGAAGAATGAGATAGGATAATGTTAAGTAAATAAGTCATATAGGTCGCATTAAGAAGTTAGTTTAGTCTCGTTGTGCTAATTGTTTTTTAATGGATAAATCATACTTTCTGAGAAATACGCAGAGAGGTCATTGACATTTCTTCCTCTTTGACGTCATACGCTTAATAGGGAAACTCTCTCTCTCTCTCTCTCTCTCTCTCTCTCTCCTTAAAGTGGCGTCACAAGCATCGCAAACGAAACGATGAGACTACAAACAAACGAAAGATACAGTACGTAATATCACCTTCTCCTTAGAGTCTCTCTCTCTCTCTCTCTCTCTCTCTCTCTCTCTCTCTCTCTCTCTCTCTCCTTATGTGGCGTCACAAGCATCGCAAACGAAACGATGAAACTACAAACAAACAAAAGATAGTGCGTGTCATCACCTTCCTAGCGATAAGAAATAGCCCATTCAACAGGCCTCCGATGTGTACGAAACGCCCAAAAATCAAACGACTTCGTTTGTTTTGGTTTATGCAGGTGTCGTCGACTTCTTCTTGCGTATTTTGCCTCTCTTCAGGCATTGTCGTCATGCAGGTCGGGGAGTCCATACTTCTCTCTCTCTCTCTCTCTCTCTCTCTCTCTCTCTCTCTCTCTCGTAATAGGGATGGTGAACTCGTAGGGTTTCATGAGATTAATGTATGTCTTTCATCCACGGGTTTGTATGTATGACCTTACAGAATTCTTATTGGTTATCTGGTAGTTCGTTGGAAAGTATGTTGAGGTTTTTGTTTTAAATGCGTCGTATTTTCTTTGGTTTTTGAGGAGCCAGACTCTGAATCTTTCTTTACATATCTCTTATTTCTCGAATAATTCTGTCATTCTGTCATTCGTGTAAATGCGTAGGAAGAGAACAGAACTGAACCAAGATGTAGGCATAAGACTTCAGACTTAAATGCGACGAATTTTCTGTTTATTTTTTTGTGTGAGGGCGGGGGGGAGAACCCAATTTGGTAAATATCACTTTACATGTCTCTTATTTCTCGAACGATTCTGTCATTCGTGTAAATGCGTAGGAAGAGAATAGAACTGAAATAAGATGTAATTATAAGACTTCAGACTTAAATGCGACGTATTTTCTGTTTATTTTTTTTTTTTTTTTTGGGGGGGGGGAGAACCCAACTTGCTTAATATCTCTTTACATGTCTCCTATTTCTCGAATAATTCTGTCATTCGTGTATATGCGTAGGAAGAGAATAGAACTGAAATAAGATATAAGACTTCAGACTTAAATGCGTCGTATTTTCTGTTTATTTTTTTGTGTGGGGGCTGGGGGGAGAACCCAACTTACTAAATATCTCTTTACAAGTGTCTCTCACTCCTCGAATAATTCTGTCATTCGTGTAAATGCGTAGAAAGAGAACCGAAGTGAAATAAGATATAAGGCTTCAGACGGTATTATCTATTTGGGTGGTGTTAACGAAATGGGTACAAATAAACCAGTGACATGACAGTTGTTCGTCGAAAGGCTGTCATAACCTTTCGCTATTTACCCCGGTCCCGACCTACTTATTACCTTCCAAAGGTGATTTTACGGATGTTGCGTTAATTGGTCCTTAGGCTGATAAAGAAGAAAAATCTTCATTTTTAGTCTCAAATATCTAGAGGTTTATTTTGAGGTTCTATAGTTTTTCGTAGCAAGTTCTGCAGAATTGAGACGTCATGGTTAGTTGAGAACTTATATCTTATGTTATTCTCTCTCTCTCTCTCTCTCTCTCTCTCTCTCTCTCTCTCTCTCTCTCTCTCGTTAGGTATTTACACTTTCGAAAAGTTTACTACCTTTACTAAGTGGTACTGAAAAACGCTTCATGACAATAAAATTTATTGACCAGAAGGATTGATTTTTTAACTCATGGTACAAAGAAAAATTATTAATCCATTTCATGAGGGTGAATTATTATCTATGTGTTTATGGATAAATTTTAGTACCATTTCATATGGATAAATTTTAAATCCATACCATGATGAAAAATTCATGACCCATAACAAACTTGAATGATTAACCACGAACATAAGGATAAGTTCTTAATCCACGTAAAGGAATTTCTAGTTATATGGCTCAGTGGTATAATCGCCAGTCGCATTTTGTAGGTCCACAGTTCAACCCTGGCTTAGGTCGTTAGGTTTTGACTAACACATGACATCGTGCTTGGCACATGGTCTTACTCTTCCTGTAAGGTAGGGATGGGGAATTTGGGGGAAGTTGGTGGGGAGGCCGTATAGGTCTATCTTCAGGGACATTAGCAGCCAATCCCTTGCTTCTTAAGGCTGTCTTAATATAGCCTCTGTTATTCATGAGCGAGATATTTAAACAGCTGCTGAAGTTTGCATTTTTTTAACCTATGGTATAAGGATACATTTTCAGTTAATTTCATGTGGATAAAGATACATAATTCATTTCATGTGGATAAAGATACATAATTCATTTCATGTGGCTAAAGATACATAGGCTACTTACTTCATTTCATGTGAAAAGTGACATTCTTAATTTATTTATTTGAATAAGGACAGATTCTTAAATGCATGTGGATAACGATAAATACTTAATTCATTTCATGTGGATATCCTTATCCACACGAAACGAATTATGTACCCTTATCATAATTCGTTTCGTGTGGCTAAGGATACATACAGTAGGCTCCTTAAGTAATTTCGTGTGGATATGAATACATTCTTAATTCATTACATGTGGTTAAGGATACATAATTAATTCATTACATGTGGATAAGGATACCTACGTAATTTATTTCATGTGGATAAGGATACATAATTCATTTCATGTGGATAAGGATACATACTTAATTCATTTCATGTGGATAAGGATACATGATTCATTTCATGTGGATAAGGATACGTACTTAATTCATTTCATGTGGATAAGGATACATGATTCATTTCATGTGGATAAGGATACATTCTTAATTCATTCAGTGTGAGATAAGGATACATACTTAATTCATTTCATGTGGATAAGACTACATCCTTATTAATTTAATGTGGATAAGGATACATACTTAATTTCGTGTGGATAAGGATACATTCTTAATTCATTTAATGTGAGGTCAGGGTACATACTTAATTCGTTTCATGTGGATACGGATACATTCCTTGATTCATTTTAAGAGGATAGGGATACATTCTGAATTCGTTTCATGTGGATAAGCATGCATTCTGAATTCATTTCACATGAATAAGGATACAAAATTAATTTTATGTCGATAAGGATATACTCTTTAACACTGGCATAAGTACAAACACTTATTGGTGATTACTAATTGACTCAAAATTCAAGTCTTGTGAGAAATTGGCACAAATTATCGTTATCAGTAGATGCAAATTTAACTTTTGACTAATAGATGCTAATGACTGGAGTTGATCGGTGCAAAACGCAGCAAAGGTAACAAATAGTTACTTAAAATAGTTACTAATTGAAGCGAGCCTGTTTTGGTGGCAAATAAGCATAATTAATTAATAGTAGCTGATTCCAAATTTAACTTGAAGTGGTAGCTAGAAATTTATCATTAAAAAAAAGTTCCCGTCAGACTTCTTACTTAGGCTTTGAAAGTGCGTCTCGGCATCAGTTACGCCACCAATGTTCGTTTATCCTTGACTAGGTCTATTTTGATCTGGTTATGTGTATATGATCAGTTCATTCTCTCTCTCTCTCTCTCTCTCTCTCTGTCCATCCCATTACCTAACTAGATTCGACTGGTCACGTTGTATATGCGTATGAGAGAAAGTAAGACTGTGCTGCATGAACTTTGACCCGTCTCATGAGTATGTTGTGGTAATAGTGACGCCAGATTATGTAACCCTCTCAGTAAATGTTTCGGGATTTATGGCTAACCGAGAAGAGGAATGAAATTGTATCAAACCGTCTCGTCTTTCCTGCATGACACACCAGAAGTAAGTTAGTTTGACAAAGCTTCTTCTGTCTCATTTGTTTGTGTGATACAGTTTAAGAATCGTCGGCTCCATCGAATATTGCGTCCTGAGGTTATTGTTACATGGCTATATGGTTTTTGGTCCGGAAACTAGAATATCTTTTCTTTCAGTTACTCTGTTATTTCTCCCACTTGTATATCTCCACATTTAACGGTAGCTTTTGAAAGTAATAGAACTAAACAATCGCCATTTGGAGTCATTTCCACCCGTCAGATTAGGCCCAGTGAGCACTCTTGGTATATTTGGTCATCGAAGATTGAGCGATTATAACGTTAGAAGTGTCCATTGTAAGCTGTGATTCTCTCTCTCTCTCTCTCTCTCTCTCTCTCTCTCTCTCTCTCTCTCTCTCTCTATATATATATATATATATATATATATATATATATATATATATATATATATATATATATATATATATATATATATATATATATATATATATATATATATATATATATATATATATATATATATATATAATTAAATGAAAAGAGGCTGGGCAGAATACTATCCCCGTGTAGTACTCTCTGATAGATAAGAGACGTGGCAGAATTGCACCTAAGACCGTACGCTGGACATCTGGGGATTGAAAGAGCACTGAATTGGGAACGGGAACAATATTTTTGGTTAGGGATGACAAAGACTGTGACCGATTATAATGCCAGGTAACATACTTGTAACGTATGCAGTCATCGAATTGATTGCATACCCGAAGCTCAGCAGTCGTCTGTGGTGTACAAATAGATGTGATTGTACCATTTTCCCATAGGTACATATTTTGTATAAATACAGAATATCCACAGGACTCGGACTAACTTTGAGTTCTTTTATCAGTCCATACAACCCCCTCCTCCAATTTGGGAGACAAGATGGGAAAGAAGGTCCATTTTATAGGTACAAACGTCCGCGATATTTGGTGTAGCGACTGAGGATGAATTAAAAGATCTGTGAACACTGCGTTAGTGATCAAGCATCTCGGGGAAGTGGCGACCATAAAACGTATACGAAGAAACTTGAAACACAAGGACGGAAGCGTTTTAGGCCTATATGAAAAGGTTGTCGAGGTAGCCAAAGAACTAGTAGGAATAGTGAAAGAACTTTCCACAGCCCAAGAAGTAAATTTGTGTGTTCACTCTACGTTAATGTTAGACACAGATGTGGGAAATTTCACAAGAGAGACAGACCATGATTCTGAGTGGGATACTAAATGTAGCTGTGGTGAAACCAAGGCGATTTTTGGGGGCTTCTTGTAAGCCTACAGAATTTTGTGACGTTAGTTTACTCACCCACGGAATACTACCTAGTCGTTTATTATGAATTAAACCAGGCATTAATAAGGCGTAAAGGAAGTAGAATAGATGTTTTTGTTCGAGTTAAGGTATACGTTAGTTTAACCAGACCACTGAGCTGATCAACAGCTCTCGTAGGGTTGGCCCGAAGGATTAGATTTAATTTACGTGGCTAAGAACCAACTGGTTACCTAGCAACGGGACCTACAGCTTATTGTGGAATCCGAACCACATTATGGCGAGAAATGAATTTCTGTCACCAGAAATAAACTCCTCTAGTTTTTCATCTAAGCCTAGGTATACTTACTTTATCTTCATTGGCCGGTCGGAGAGTCGAACTCTGGGCCAGCAGCGTGCTAGCCGAGAGCTCTACCCACCCCTCCAATGAAGAACTTGTTTTTGTTCGAGTTCCAGTGGGCTCAGATACCGCCTCGTACACTATATGAAAACGGAGCCGTTTTGGGTAAAAGACAACAGGGATTGGGCGAGACACATTCACACAGAAATGAAGGAAGTTATCATTAGGAACGACGGGTCGTCCCTTGCTGTTTTGAACTCGGGAAAGGACTGCAGAAAGACTACGGGAAAATATGTATGTTGTAGAAGAATCCTTAAGGAAAGGACCAAATGGTGATTGTCTATTTTTGTTCAATAATGAGACAAAGAAAATGGATCGCATTTACCCCCCACCCCCATCCTGAGGTTGGGGACGACCTATGTAACAAGTAATTTCAAATTACTCTGTTGCTGCTGAATGTTAGGCTTCATTTATATGGTGATATTTCAAGTAATTTATTTACATTATTTGATATTATTTTAATATCAATACTTCAGTCGCTTTTAATCGAACCACACAAAGGTTTTATTCTTCTATTTCATAAGTAACATGTCAATCCCTTATAAATATTACATTCCCCCTACCACAAGGCGCCCTTATCACTCAAGTACAGTCCCTCCTCCTCTTTGGTGGCCTCGGGACACACCCGTCAGCCAAGACGATCTTTCCACGTCTATTGACGAAATCAGTAGCCTTGGATTGCAAGGCTTAGTGGCTGTTCAGTTTTCCTTGACGTATAACCTGTTATGTACGTGGCAGGCCATTTTATCGTTAGAGGTAATCTCCATGTACTCTCTTTCTCTCTCATCTCTGTTTATATATATATATATATATATATATATATATATATATATATATATATATATATATATATATATATATTTGCATATGTATATACATTCACAGTAATTTGAGTATATATATACATACACACACACACACATATATATATATCATGCGTAATGTATAATTATTCGCAGTTGCCAACTTCTTTTATTTTTTTGTCAAACTGCAAATTGCGTTTCACTTCGGCTGCCAACACTTGACGTAACGTCATCATATTTGACATATTGTTGTGATAGGCGTCGCATTTGGCACTGGGTCCTTCCTTCTTACCCATTAATACGGGAACCAAAAGGCCGTGCCAAAGGTTTCTGCTGGGAACTCTCCACGTGCAATCGTTCTCTATCCTGATTGGTGGACAAGGCGAACACGCCTGTATCCTAGGTGGGCCCTCATTGGCTGAATCTAACACGCCCTCTTTTTTTTAAGTCTTTATTTGTTTCTCTTTTTTTATCTTGCAAATGTCATTGGTTCAGTGCTGTAAGACCTGACATTGCCAGATTGCGTTTGCAATTTTTTATTTGTAGTTTTTACTTTTTTTTTCTCTGTATTCTTTCGTATTTGTCTCTAATTTTAGGCACTTCCGATAGAGGATGACTTATCTACACTTTTTTCAAGACTGAGTATTGACTGTTCATAAACGAATGCCAAAATCAATCCAACTGCCTATTGGCAACCACTCTGAACTGGTGATATCTTCCTTGACAAGGTTATCGTGAAAATGTTTATGCGAAAACACTTTCTGCCACCACTTTATGTAACTCACGCTGTGGTGTTATGATTGCGTAATTGCTTTATGGTCCGAGTGTGCAAATGACCATTGTTTGTCTTTTTCCTTCTGCTAAATCTTTGCACTGACACGAACAATGATGGCAATGAAGACTCGGAAAAACAATCACGTTTTTAGAAGATGAGGATCAGCACGGAAAACGTTTGTTCATTTGTCTTTTCAGTTTTTTGTAAAAGAAAACTATTGGGCAGGCTTTGTCTGTCCGTCCGCACTTTTTCTGTCCCCCCTCAGATCTTAAAAACTACTGAGGCTAGAGGGCTGCAAATTGGTATGTTGATCATCCACCCTCCAATCATCAAACATCCCAAATTGCAGCCATCTAGCCTCATTAGTTTTTATTTTATTTAAGGTTAAAGTGGGCAATAATCGTGCTTCTGGCAACGATATATGATAGGTCACCACTGGGCAGTGGTTAAATTTTCATGAGCCGCCGCTCATACAGCATTATACTGAGACCACCGAAAGATAGATCTGTTTTCGGTGGCCTTGATTATACACTTAGCGGCTGTGCAGAAAACTCGATTGCGCCGAAAAAAACTTCGGCGTATTTTTTACTTGTTTCTTTTGCTGTCTCCTGTTCTAACGCGAACAATAATAATAATGAAGTAATAAAGATTCAGAAAGTGTTTTTTTTTTTTTTTTTTTTTTTTGAAGGTGAGAATCGACATTGAAAACATTTGTTCATTGTAGTGAACAAGAGCACAGTAGTTGGGCGAAAGCGCTGAATTTTTGTTCAAAAATATTTTTAATACACCAGAAGTTTTATACTTTGGGTTTCAATGTGATTCTTATCTCACATTTAATTATTTCATGGAATTTTTGAAGGCAGTAGCTGTAAGTGGGGATATTGATGAGTGGTAAAATCTGACTAAGGCAATACCGTCGTAGTCATTATATTATAAACTTAAAGTGAATCAGCTACTTGCTGATGGAGATACATATTGATAAACAGGACTATTGGTATTTCGAAGTGGCAACTGTTATATTCATATTTTCGTAGATCAAAGATAATTTGGCAATATTGACTCGGAGATTTATTACATTACAGCATATCTACATCTTCCTACCATACGTACGGCTTCTTATATTGCGCCGAATGACATTAGGGTCCCATTCCTTGGGCTGTGTCCCAAAATTCCATACATTCATCCATTCATCATAAATTACATAACGTAGGCATTCCATGAGACCCGTAATCGCTTCATTAAGATCTACGGAACATAATTGATCAACATGGCTTGTAAGACACATGCACGTTCAGGTGAACCTGGTTTGCGAAGCTTATTGAAAACACTATGATTTTTTTGTCTCAAAACTATTACCACCGATTTCCTATTCGCTAACTTCCCATTTGATAACGTACTCGGATTCGCTAAATTAAAAGGGGATGAACCTATCTGCAGCTTTCCGATACCGGTTTGGAAAATAATGTAAATGAATCAAATTATTTGTGACGGGTGCGTTTTCCAGTTTAGATGACAAGATATACAAACGTCTTCGGTGTTGCATTGGGTTCATCCATTCCCTTTATCAGCTAATTTATTATGGAATGTTTTAAAAGAGATTTAATCAGCTGTCGTTGGTTTAGTAGGAATTGAACTGCTATTGTGGAACTGGTAAGTGGATAATATATCTCGTCTTATTGGAATAGGAAAGCGGACACGCTTTCATTTAATTTCTAAATGCCTTGAAGTGAGAATTGTTCATAAATTTCACATTGGAGGAAAAAAAAAAGCATCCTTCCTTTCCTAGACGTATCAGGAGGAAAAAGCAAGGCCGCTTTCAAAACAAAAGTTTACTGTAAAGTCACTTTTGCGTATTTCTGTAGTCACTATTTTGCACAACATAATACCTATATATATGTATGTATATATATATATATATATATATATATATATATATATATATATATATATATATATATATATATATATATATATATATTTTAAATTTAGGCCAACGGCCAAGCGCTGGGACCTATGAGGTCATATGACGCTTTCATGGAAATTATTATTATTATTATTATTATTATTATTATTATTATTATTATTCAGAGCATGAACCTTATTCATATGGGACAAGCCCACCAAAGGGGCCACCTACTTGAAATTCAAGCTTCCAAAGAATATGGTGTTCATTTGATTGAGAGTAAAAGGTTTGAAAGGTGTAACGGGAGGACAAACTTCGCAGTTACACGATGAAACACATGTTTGGAGAGGGTGGAAACGCAGATGGAAGAAAGAGAATGTGAACGGATGCACAGTTAAAGGAATGAAAGGGGATGAAACTAGTACTATATAGCTGTTGGTATTTTTATAAGAGCCCAACTTTGTGAACCCTGTTTACTTAGACATCGAGAGAAATTTCCTAAAAACGTGGTTCCGGCATTTGGCCTGTCATACCTGGTTTCCTGACAGTGCTCTCAAAAAGAAGACACTCTAACTGCTCCAAGGAAATAAGAGTACATTCCACATTCGTCTATGGAGCTACTAATCCAGATTCCCCATAGGGGGATAGTACTGTCAGTGCACACCTCACAGCAGTGCAATGAAGGCATTACTTAACATTACTTAAGGTTCTTTGCAGCGGCCCTTCGGTCCCTAGCTGCAATCCCTTTTATTCCTTTTACTGTACATCGGTTCATATTCTCTTTCGTCCATCTGCGTTTCCACCCTCTCCTTACAAGTGTTTCATAGTGCAGCTGCGAATTTGTCCTCCAGTTAGACCCTTCAAACCTTTTACTCTCAATCAAATGAACACCACATTCTTTGGAAGCTTGAATTTCAAGTAAGTGGCCCCTGTGGGCTTGTTCCATATGAATAGGGTTCGTGCTCTGAATAATAATAATAATAATAATAATAATAATAATAATAATAATAATTTCCATTTCAGCGTCAAATGACCTCATAGGTCGCACCGCTTGACCGTTAGCCTAAATTTTATTTTCCAATTCCAATAAGCCAGATTTATCCCCTGGGACTGATGGCATGCCCAATACCTGACCCCCGTGACCCCATACCCAGGATTAAGGCGCCCTCAACCAACAGATGACCAGCGTAAACCACAACAAACCGGAATGATGAAGCAGTCAGAACGAGCTGTGGCCTGTTCAAGGAAGGTGTCTGTTCAATTATGATCGAGTTTCATTTCCTCTGACGAGGAAGGATGGAGTCCTCGTAAATAGGAAGGGTTATTTCTGATAAACAGGAAAAGGGTAATTTTTATCCTCACCGATAATGGTAATAAATGTGATATTATTATTATTATTATTATTATTATTATTATTATATTTTCACTCTGACATCATTGTGGATTTCTTCACCATTATTATTATTATTATTATTATTATTATTATTATTAACAACAAGTAATACTAATAATAATAATAGTATAGTATAGTACTGTATAGTAGCTAATGCTGTTAACTGTAACTATAAAATCTTAATTGTTATTCTTATGATTTGTGACATGAATACTCAAATATTAAAATTCTCTCTCTCTCTCTCTCTCTCTCTCTCTCTCTCTCTCTCTCTCTCTCTCTCTCTCTCTCTCTCTCTCTCTCGAGCCCTATGATCCCAATACTCCTTGGCAATCCACAATTGAAACCAAACCTTCAGATCTTTCTGGATTTTTCCCTCATGTTTCTTTCCCAGGACAAGTACAATAGGACCCCGACTTGGCAAACATACCCGGGAACCCAGTGGTTCGAGTGATCTCGAGTCTAATCTCGCTTGCAGTAATAGTTGTCAGAGGAGCCTCGCTTTGAAAACAACGTACTAGCTGGAATGTTCTTGTGGCTTCGGCGAGCTGCTTTTGCTTCTACGGCAGCAAAGCGTCTTCAAAGCTCTTGATCACAAGCTTGTGATTAGATAGCTTTCGAAAAAACGCTTGCAATTCGCTGATCAAAACCCCGGGAATCTCGAAGCTTTCGAGACGACGTTTCGTTGTAAAACTAACTGAAGTTTCGAAGCTTTCGAGATGATGTTTTGTTGTAAGACTGACTGAAGCTTCGAAGCTTTCGAGACGATGTTTCGTTGTGAGACTGGCTGAAATATCGAAACTTTCGAGACGATGTTTCGTTGTAAGACTGGCTGAAATGTCAAAGCTTTCGAAACGATGTTTCGTGGTAAAACTGACTGAAGTTTCGAAGCTTTCGAGACGATGTTTCGTGGTAAAACTGACTGAAGTTTAGAAGCTTTCGAGACTATGTTTAGTGGTAAAACTGACCGAAGTTTCGAAGCTTTCGAGACGATGTTTCGTGGTAAAACTGACTGAAGTTTCAAAGCTTTCGAAACGATGTTTTGTTGTAAAACTGACTGAAGTTTCTTCTAGAGTTCGAAGAAGGTTTCGAGAAGATATTCGTTGCAAAACTGACTGAAGTTTTTACTAGGGTTCGAGGGCTTCAAAACAGTATTTATTGTCGCTCGAAACGGAGATTTCCAAACGGTGTTTACAATCGCTCTGCATTCTTAGGGAAACTTAACATTTTTTGCCAGAAGACAGTGTATTCCTGTTTGAAAGAGAAGAATTTTTATACGTAACTAGTTAAGCTTATGTAACAAGAAACTACACGTACACACACACACACACACACACACACATATATAGCCTATATGTGTGTGTGTGTGTACTGTACATATGTGTGTTTGTGTATATATCACAAACACACACACTATATATATGTATTATGTATATATATCATATATATATATATGTATATATATATATATATATATATATATATATATATATATATATATATATATATATATATATATATATATATATATATATATATATATATATATATATATATATATTATTCCCTCAGAAAACTTTTAAATAAACAAAACTCAAAACAATATTATAAAAACGGAAAATAATAGGCAATTTTTTTGTTTTAGTACCTTTTAGTCAATATTTTGACATTTCTCCGTGATTTTTAAGTACTATCGTGCACAAAAGTCCTTTCCCTTTCCGTTCAGAGCGTGAACAAGAATCCGGTGACTATGAAACACCGCAGCAGTTGAACTAAGTAACTAATGGAAGACCCAATATATGTCGCACGGAAGGGCATATGGGAACAGGAAGGAAGGGTACGAAAGCAGGTATTTTTCTTGAGTATAGAGTGAAGTCTCCATATTCTAATATTAAGAAAGTTATCGTAAAGTTTTTGCTGTTGAGACACCGGGTTTGAGTGTAAGATGTGCAGTTAAGGAAATATGCGAAATAAATCTGAGAATGAAAGTGCTCAGGAAGTCAGTATTCATGAATTAGTATTTCCTATAGATTATCTTATCTTATCAACAGACATGACTGTCCACAAGATTGATACAAAACATTTCATCATCAGTGTTTACAGTTGATAAGATATGACAAACAATAGGAAGTACTAATTCATGAATACTGACTTCCTAAGCACTCTTATTCTCAGATTTATTTCGCATATTTCCTTAACCGCACGTTTTACACTCAAACCCAGTATCTCAACAAAAAAAACTTTACGATCACTTTCTTAATAATATTAGAATATGGAGACTTTACTCAATGCTTAAGAAAAATACCTGCTTCGCACTCCTCCTCCCTGTTACCATATGCCTTTACGGTGCGACATCTGTTGGGTCTTCATTAATTACTTGATGACTCTCTGGATAACTAAGGGAACGGACTTTTGGGCACGATAGTACTTAAAAATTATGGAGAAATGTCAAAATATTGAATAAAAGGTAATGAAACAAAAACTTCGCTTATTGTTTTCCGGTTTTATATCATTGTTCTGTTTTTTTTTTTTATTTAAAGGGGGTGTTCTGAGTATTTTTTAGTGGCTATATATATATATATATATATATATATATATATATATATATATATATATATATATATATATATATACATCTTCAGATTCTCAGGAAATCATTAGGGATATTTATGCTTTCCTTGCATAGTTAACAACTTCAGACACGGCTTCCACTAACAGATTTAAGTATAATTGCACGAAAAACTCAAGACAAAGAGAGAGAGAGAGAGAAAGAGATTTTTTGCTAAACAACAATGCTGCATCAGTTTTAAATAGATGGCGGCTTTTACTGTTTCAGGGCATGTTCGTTGTTTCACGCCCAACAAAACCTTCCGGTGTTGTTGCTACTCAAACTGGGTTATTCTGATGTTGGATGTCTCTGAGTCCTAGTGCGTGGTTTACTATTGAAGTTTTACGCACTGAAATATTGCTTGGTGGAAGCAGTTAGAATTTTTCAGATTTAGCAAACATATTTTATAGATGTGTGTGTGTGGATTTATACAAGATATTCACTAATACTGCTAATACCGTTTAATGTCAGATTCACTGTACCTTGGGAATAACGTACACTTAAGAAAAATGTAAGATAAGTGCATGTGCCTGGCCAGGATAACCTATATTGTGATATATATATATATATATATATATATATATATATATATATATATATATATATATATATATATATATATATATATATGACTTTTTATCACATCATCGTGATTCATATACAATCAGTAAGCTACAAACGTCCGTGTGGGTTAATGCGTCCACTGTAGTCCTGAGTTCTTGTCCTTCGCTGGTTCGAGCCCACGGGACGACGAACTTATTATCAACTAAAAAATTCCCTTTCGGTAACATTTATGAAAATATATTATTTCCGAGGTAGAGCGAATTGGATATTAAAGGACGTTTGTAGCTTACTGATTGTGTATATATACACAATGTGTGTGTGTGTGTGTGTGTGGAATTCATTTTCTTGAGGAGCTATGTATTTGCACGTGTGTATGTCCACCAACTCTGCAAAAGCAGCTGCACCTAAACATGGTAAAACTGTTCCACCTCCGCAACTTTCCAGTTTAAAATTTGAATGGGATGAGTTTTAAACTCGAAACTGTGAAGCCATGAAACTTAAATCAAGCGGGATGTGACCGTAGACTTCATAAAATAAATTTGATAAAAATAAGTTTTTGTATATACATAGACAGGATCTCAAACACCACATGTTCCCAATCCTTGTATCCAGGTTTTGTGTCCTTATTTCTTGTCGGAATCTTTGACAGG
The DNA here is from genome assembly GCF_040412425.1 of Macrobrachium rosenbergii. Taxonomy (NCBI): domain Eukaryota; kingdom Metazoa; phylum Arthropoda; class Malacostraca; order Decapoda; family Palaemonidae; genus Macrobrachium; species Macrobrachium rosenbergii. The sequence goes on along the minus strand of NC_089754.1, from coordinate 38,201,669 downwards.
TACTTTTTTTTTTTTGAACGACTACATATGCTTTGAGGGTTAGTTAGGCTAATGAAATGGGGGACAGGTCGAAGCTGTCATTGATTTTCACCTATTGTAAAAATTACGTAGATAAAAAATATTTTTATAAGAACGTAATCGTGCTATTATTTTTACCTGATAATGTGTTCTTATTTAATATGCATGAATTGGATAAATGTCCTTTACACAACTATATTTTTAAATATAGTATTGTTAATAAGTAAATCTGTACGAATACTGATAGGTAAATAAAATGAAAAAGGAAAGAATCGTCTGTGATACTTAAGGGCTCTCTCTCTCTCTCTCTCTCTCTCTCTCTCTCTCTCTCTCTCTCTCTCTCTCTCTCTCTCTCTCTCTCTCTCTGGTTCATCGTTTGCCATTTCCTTCCAAATGGAAATTCAGAGTTGACTACCTCCACTAATACCTTCTTCGTAATGATTCCATCTTACCTTCCACCATAGTTTTCATAGTGCAGCTGCGAGATTTTCCTTCATAGTGCAACTGCGAGACTTTCCTCCTGTTACACCTATAAAACCTTTTTACTCTCAATGTCCCTTTCGGCACCGAATGACTTCATAGGTCCCAGCGCTTGGCCTTCGGCCTAAATTTCATATTCTAGTTCCATAAACCGATGTCTGAATCTTACCCCGTAGGGGGGTAGTGCCGTCAGTGCACCCCATGCGGTGCACTGTAGGCAATACTTAAGGTTCTTTGCAGCATGCCTTTGGTCCCTAGCTGCAACCCCTTTTGTTCCTTTTACTATACCTCCTTTCATATTCTCTTTCTTCCATCTTACTCTCCACCCTCTCCTAACAATTGATTCATAGTGCAACTGCGAGGTTTTCTTCCTGTTACACCTTTCAAACCTTTTACTGTCAATTTCCGTTTCAGCGCTGAATGACCTCATAGGTCCTAGTGCTTGGCCTTTGGTCTAAATTCTATATTCAGTTCAATTCAGTTCGATGTCTGAATCTTCAAAAAAAAAAAAAAAGTGGATTGCTCAGACTCGTTTTAGATGCTCCAAGGATTAAGAAAGTAGTTGAAGAAACCGAAGCCACGAGCACAATACCGTAGGTTTCAACAAGTAAATTAAATCATTACATCTGCCAAGAAAGTGTGACTGGAGATTGTCTCGTAACCCGTGAGATGTCGTGTAGATCCCGACTTTTAATCGTTTTCTGTTCGATAAAAATGATGTGCTCATGTGGGTTTAGTAATGGCAGAAGTATGCGATCTCTGAATACCTTTTTTTTATTTAGATTTTCTATTTAAGTACTTATACGATTTGCCCCACCACACAAAGCAGTAATTTAAAGTAAGAAATTAACCTTCGCTATGACTTTCTTCTGTTCATTTGTTTATGTATTTGCGTACCTGTGTTTCATTCGACGTGACGAATGTAGTACTAGTAATACCGCAAAGGATTTTGTTGCTTTTATTTTGTTATTTCTTTTTATTGTACAGTTATAAGCAAAATACAAACAAACAAACTGCAAAGACCTCTCCTCCAGTAAGCAGGGCAGACCCGCAGAAGCCATCGTAATGCTTTAGCCTTTCGTCAAGGCCGCGTTCGTGATCCTCACGAGTTAAGAGGTTAATCGGAGCTAATGTCGCTAATCATGTGCGCATCCCTTTGCTCTTATTTATTTCTCATTGATGGCAGCGTCGCTTGCTTTCTCGACGTCCTTCCGAGGTGCGAAAGAAAGTGGCGTTGGTTTGTGTTGTTTGTGTCTTTCTATAATCAGTTTTTTCTGTCAAGGAAATTCGCCTTTTCATGTTCTTGTTTATTATATTTAAAACAAGGCCTAGGCTCGAATCCTGTGTAGAACAGATGAACGTGTCAGTTATAATACCTCGTGGATGTTAGCTATTCTCGGGGTGAGTGAAATGGATATTTAATTATATTTGTGGGTATGTATATATATATTTATATATATTATATATATATATATATATATATATATATATATATATATATATATATATATATATGTATATATATATACACATATATATACATACATACATACATACATACATACACATACACATGCACACACGGCGGCCACAAGTTGAAGCAACACTCAGCTACTATAAATATTATAGAGCGGAAGCCATCTAACTAAACGCAACCGGAATGCTGATGCATTGTGTGTAAATGTGCAATCACCCTCACGTAGTGAGATAGTTGGCAGCAGGTTTGTTAGTGCAGGGACATTAATTACAGACAGGAGGGGGGAGAGAGAGAGCGAGAGCGAGCTAATCATTGCGAGCTACTAAAGAGAGCATTACACTTGTTAAAATATAAAAAAAAAAAAACACACATACAGATCGAGGGTTCTTTTTGAATCAGTTTAATGAGAATGTGCAACATTTATATACACACATACATACATACAGTACATACATACACATACACATGCACACACGGCGGCCACAAGTTGAAGCAACACTCAGCTACTATAAATATTATAGAGCGGAAGCCATCTAACTAAACGCAACCGGAATGCTGATGCATTGTGTGTAAATGTGCAATCACCCCTCACGTAGTGAGATAGTTGGCAGCAGGTTTGTTAGTGCAGGGACATTAATTACAGACAGGAGGGGGGAGAGAGAGAGCGAGAGCGAGCTAATCATTGCGAGCTACTAAAGAGAGCATTACACTTGTTAAAATATAAAAAAAAAAAAACACATACAGATCGAGGGTTCTTTTTGAATCAGAATATTTTTCTGAAAAAGGTCATAAAATTCATTGCCGTGAGTTAACGGTATATATTTATTCTATTTTTGCCCTTGACAGAAGTCTTGCACAGTACTGTTTCGACATTTACATAAACATACTCAATAGAAATTTTCATTATTTTCGTTTTACCCTTTTAGAAGTTTATGATTATTTGTCTATGTTAAACTGTGTCATTTATAGGTAGCTCTGCACCATAGGAAGCGTGCTGTATGACGTACCTAGCCGAATCAACTAAGAAGCCCGTAAGTACTGAAAAAAAAAAAAAGGTGGGAAAAACGTCGTACACAGAACAGAGTGTCTCTCTCCTCCCATTGATACCAGTAGTATTAGTAGTAAACGGGATTATCTTTGAAACGGCTCCTCCATCAGTACCGTGAGCGGTTTTTGGAGTGTGGGTGCCATTGACGCCTATGACGAAAGGCTGGGCGGGCCTTTGGTGGGTAGGGGAAGACTTGGCACCAACCGCTCGGCATTATCGGCCACGTTCTAAGAATATCGATTCGGCCGATTCTAACGTCAGCCACATGGTTCGGTTTGTAGCCAGTGTGTACGGGGGTAGCGCAGGGTGGGGAGGTAATAATTGGTGTCTTTTTTAGGCCGACGTGTTGCTCTCTCTCTCTCTCTCTCTCTCTCTCTCTCTCTCTCTCTCTCTCTCTCTGTCTAGTCGACTCGGCTATTTAGTCGCTTCCTCCTCGACTACTATGTCGTCTTTTCCTCATCCTCGCCACTTCCCCGAGAAAGGTGGGGAGGTCATCCGCGATCTTTCTCCCAAGCGACACCCCTCCCCTCCTCCGTAAAGTCTTTCTTACCATTAGAGGGCCGCGCGATGAGTCAGCCTCCTCTCTCTCTCTCTCTCTCTCTCTCTCTCTCTCTCTCTCTCTCAGTCTTGCTACCTCAGTAAGCTATCAGCTGTGGCACTGAGCGAGTCGAAGTGTAGTATACCTGTCCCGTTCTCAAGTAAAGGTCTTGCGGGATGGTTGGCTGAGATCACTCTAAGAGAAGCAATTTCGTGGACTTGATTTTGTTTCATATCCTGGAATCGAGAGAAGGATTTTTTGAAAGCAGCATCGAGAGGTTAATAGAATATATTGGTTTCTTGTTTATTTTGGATACGGTATATACATAGTGCGTGTGTGTGTGAGCGTGTTTAAAATATAAAGATCAATAGACATGGTTTTGTTTACTTGTCATTCCGTATTATACCATCACAGTATTGGAAATACTAATGAAAATCCCATTTACTACACAAGCCTATACTTGCATTCGCTCCCTTACAGAAAAGAAACAGTATATGAAAGGTAATTATTTTAAAAATTCCTTAAGTTACGCAAGTGCAAAGTATTTCCATTGGTTTTTTCCTGAATCAAGCTACTTACAACAGCCATTTATTTTTATTCGTAACAAAGCTCTCTCTCTCTCTCTCTCTCTCTCTCTCTCTCTCTCTCTCTCTCTCTCTCTCTCTCTCTCTCTCTCTCTCTTTCTATTTCTAAACCTTAGTTTAAATTGAGTAAAATGTACCCAGTTATCTTATGAATCTTGAGTTGATTGTGTTGTTACAATTCCCTTGAAGTAATGTGAGTCTGACAGACGGTAATGCATAGTATTTTTACGCACGCGCGCGTGCACACACACACACACACACACACACACACACACACACACACACACACATATATATATATATATATATATATAGAGAGAGAGAGAGAGAGAGAGAGAGAGCACTTGTTTTATTTTTTCAATGCTTATTGAATTTTTTTGCTGGTTACTTACGAATATAATTAAGCATACCAATGTAGTTCTAAATAGCTTTGGATTATGTATAGTATTCATAAGCCTCATAAAATGAGATCTGAAAATTTAACGATATTTTTTATTATTATTTTCAAGTGCTGTGCACTTTAGATTAAAAGCGCATTTATGATATGGTCTTGTCTGGCGTAAGGAGTTTTATTTCAAGTTAACATATACAGGAAAAGAAATCAATTTTCTTTGTTAGGATAAAGAGAAAAATACTATGCCCTTAATAAAATAAAAATCTTACCTTGGAAGGATGTCTATAAATTTGCGAGGAGAAGAGAGACATAAGGCAAAGTGTGTGTCTGTGGAGATCCACGAAGGGGTGTTGTAGATATTTTCTGGACAAGAGCTTCTTCCATGGGAGAAACTCTAAAATAGGACTTAATATTTTATTTATGAGTTCTGTTACTCTGAAGTAGGCATACATATCATTGTAGAGAAGTGACACTGTCACTGTAAATAAGGTTATGTACAATACTTTGAAGTTACACAATTTTTAATTCAGTTAATGCGTGAGTCTGTGTATGTATGTGTGAGGGACAATGAAGGATATTACTTATGTTTATAATGTACGGCTGCATCATTGCATCCGTCTATAGGTTTGTATTTTTGTATAAGAAAGCGTAGGTTTTTGGTATACGCTGTTTTAAATTCATTAGCTGGCAAACAGGCGTCATATAACGCACCGGTGTACTGTGTCAGTGTGACTGCGAATAATGAGTATTTAGACCAGCATTATTTGGCGTTGTTGCGATGACCAATCCCTTGATTTTGTTTTCACTTAAGAATAACCAAACCGGCTGAAAAGCTCTGCTCATAATTAGAAGAGTAATATTAATACCACTTGAAGTTCAAATTCTCTTAGATACCGGTTGAGCTCCAGAGGGCCTTAATTTCCGGTTTACGGCAAGCCTTTTTGGCTGGTGAGGTTGCTAGTCCCATGCCTTTTGCCCTGCCTGCAACCCGCCACAGTCGACAACATAGTTCACAAATTATGTCAACCGATGCACAATGGATTTTTCAGTAATTATGCCAAAGTATTCATCCAGTGGGATCGATCCCCGGCCTTTATTAGGTAAGGCGAGCCGAGTGCGCGCAAAGTCATGAGGGAACAGAACTGGATTTATGTGGTGCCTTCACGTGCTGAATATATACCCACTGAGTACAAACTCATGTGTCTCGGAGGCGCCGAACCAGATTTATTCGGTCTTTATTGTGGCATGTTTAATATTCGTCTACTGTCTCTCTCTGTGTGATGCAGAACCTGTCTTGATTTCATCTTTCCTTGTGGCACATTAACTTTCCCTTTCACTCCTTTTCGATGGGTTTTTAAATAGATCTGCCATTGCTCCCCTCTCTGTCACCTTACTCTTTGAGATGCAGCCTCCAAGCACAATTAAAACGTTTCTTTTTTTTCGTCTGGTGTGATTACGTGTAGGTGGTTTTTATGTGATCTTTGATCTCACTTAATGCAGGGATGTAAGAAAATTTACGTAACTTGGCCCAATTCTTTGCCAACTCGGGCGACAGTAGATTGGCGGTAGTAATGGTAGGATCTAGGTTAGTATGTGTGTTTGTGTGTGTGTGTGGTTGTTCGTGTGCGTGTCTGTGTGGATATGCGTATAGTGTGTGTGCTAGAGAGTAGTTTGCTAATTTGAAGTTGAGTGAAAAACTCCTTGCTATAATATTAAGAGATGACAATCAGAATTCTACCAAAATATGTATATACATGTTTACGCCATTTGCCCTTAGTAAGAGACTCAGCAAGTCTTTTAGGACGAGGTTGTTGGCTCAATGCCCCTTTGCTTCCTGGTTGTGTCCCATCACAGTTGACTAGCTATAAAGCACACAATTTCATTTCCTAAGTCAACAGAGGCTGACTGGAATTTTACTGAACGTGTCTAAAGCATTCATCAGCATCGCTAAAAAAAAAAATGCGTCCTTGTGGAACTAGAAAGACTTACACAGATAATCACGACCTTAACATAAATCACTGTGTCCTTTGTTGAACTAGTTGCTTGTTCCAATATCTGGTCTTCATCCTTCTGAATTACGCTGTCAGGTTCCAAAGAACTTGGGAAGTTATATCCGGTACAATACAGGTTTCACCTATTGGATTGAGGTAGGTTTCAATAACCATTTCACTGCGAGTGAGAAGTTTTAGTATTTTGAATCTTGGCAGAACACATTGAAAACGTCTATTCTTTTGGTAATAAAAAAATAGTAAAAAAAAATTTTTTTAAACGCTTTTATTAAAATGCACTAAAAAGTGAAAAATAAATCTTTTGAGACACCAGGTTTTTCTTACAATTAATCATGTCTACAAAAATAAAAGCATGGACGCCAAACATGGGAAGAAGCTCTAAAAGAAATTAAACATATATATATTTTTCATTTGTAGCATTTCCTAACATGTTTGGCACCCACGCTTTTATTTTTGTGGACATGATTAACTGTAAGAAAATCCTGCTGTGTCTCACAAGATTTATTTGTTACTTTTTAGTACATTTTCATAATAGGGTGTTTTAAAAATATATATATATATATATATATATATATATATATATATATATATATATATATATATATATATATATATATTTTTTATCTTATATACTTTTTAGTTTTGACAAAATTTAACCGATTTATGACTGTAGCTAACGAAATTATCCTGTCGAGCCAAAGAAGGTTTGAAAAATCCGAAGTGTCTTACAAATCTGAGATTGTATGGCCTACTGATCATGGAAGGTTGTATTGCCACCGGGATTGAGTACCGTGCAAAATTTCACGTCCATCGGACGAAGGGAACAGGTCGAAAATTGAGTTACAAGATTTGGCGACAGACAGACGCAGAAGTCAAGTTAAATAAAAACATGTAAAAATAGAACTTGGTCTTTCTACTCGAAGGATGTCCGCTTTGATCATATTTGGAAACATTTTCATATCAACTCCATTCTAAAAAAACACAGATACAATTTCTAGCCATCAAAAATGGAATTATTTTATTTATAAATCTCAAATATCAAGACTTTTTCTGTTTTAAGTGTCTTCGAGCTTCTGTATTGCTATAGCTTTGAAGTCCGTTTTCCTACTTTGCCAGCATTGATTACCTGGTTAGACCGCTAAAACATTTTATTTATAAGGTGAACTCTAGCAGTGTCTACCAGTGCTTTTAAATCCAAACCTTCAACATCAACAGATTTGTCAAGTGACTAAGTGCATTGTGAGAGGTGCTAAAGAAGAGAGCAGTGGACATGTACTGCTGGTTTACTGGGAGAGCAGGCCGCTTATAAAGCGGCGTGAGGACATCATACAAAGACATACAGTAGGATACAGGTGACCTGAGGTCAATTGTTCTCAGTGTGAAACAGTACAGTTAAATACAAATAACATGTAAAAATAAAATTACAAGAATGGACACAATAATGTTCTGAGACATGTACAACGTAAACAGGCACAAATGAATAAGTAACAGATACAACTTTACATAGATAAAATATGGCTATTTAGCGTGACCTAAGTTTATGGAAAAGGCACCGTAGAACACGGGAGGTTCACTATAGAAAACCCGTTGAACGGGGACTTTACAATACTCCCCCCCAAGACGTAGGTAACGTCTGATTTAAGTAAGCATCTGCTGGGGCGCTGGAGAGTGCTGTGGCTCCGCGATGTCAGCTGGGGGGTGCAGTGTGAGTGGGAGCGGCTGGCTGTGGCGCTGTCCGGGTCAGGGGCCTTCCGGGGGCGGCCGTGCGACTTTCTTTTGGGCTGGGCTGGATGCAGGGGCGACGGTTCCCGCGGAGGGCACTGCGTGGTATCGTCGACATCTTCCTCCAACAGGGCGGGCTTGAGGCGGTCTATAGACATCCAGTCGTCCGTCCCATGGATGGCCAACTGGAATGATTTATTGTTTCTCTCCAGCTAAGTTAAGTATACCTTAGTTTTACCAGGCCACTGAGCTGATTAACAGCTCTCCTAGGGCTGGCCCAAAGGATTAGACCTATTTAACATGGCTAAGAACCAATTGGTTACTTAGCAACGGGACCTACAGCTTATCGTGGAATCCGAACCACATTATAGCGAGAAATGAATTTCCATCACTAGAAATAAATTCCTCTAATTCTTCATTAGCCAGCCGGAGACTCGAACTCGGGCCTAGCGAGTGCTATCCCACAACTCTACCGCACGCGGAATAGCCCCCTGTAGGGCCTGGTTAAGGGCGGGCGGACGGCATTGTTCCTGACGAAGAGGTGGGTGGTGGAGGACAGGCCGGGAGGCATGAAAGGCGACGTCCTGTCGGTATACGTCCGCTGGCAGGGGGCAAACTTTCCAACCGTGTTACGGAGCCTTTGGGCTGTCAGTGCAGATTGTGGCAATCCCCCGTGATGGGCTCGCCCGGGACTACGAGGGGCTCCCCATAGACTTTTTCTGCTGCGGGCAGGTTGCCATTGGCTCTGGGGACATTCCTCAGCCCAAGGAGGACCCAAGGCAGCTGGTACTTCCAATCCTTGGCGGTGCAGCGGGCCATGAGGGACGCCTTCAGGGACCTGTGGAATCTTTCCACCAATCCGTTGGCCGCAGGGTTGTAGGCGGTGGTGCTGTGGTGAGAGGTCCCCAGCAGGTGTGCCAGGGCGGTCCACAGCTCGGACAGGAAGGCTGGACCCCTGTCGGTTGTTATGTGGTCCAGGACACCGAACCGGCTGATCCAGCTGGACAGGAGGGCCTCAGCGCACGCACTGGCAGTGGCTTTTTGCATGGGCGTCACTTCGGGCCACCTGGTGGAGCGGTCGACGATCGTCAGGAGATACCTGGTCCCACCTGATGGGGGAAGGGGGCTTACCATGTCGACATGGATATGTCCAAACCGCCTCCCCAGCTGGGGAAACTCGCCCACCCCCGACTCAGTGTGTCGCCCTACTTTGCTGGTCTGGCACCGGATGCACTGCCTCGCCCAGGCCGTTGCATCCTTCCGCATACCGTGCCAGACGAACTTCTCTGCTGGAGGGGTGGGACAGCCCGTGGATGACGTCAAAGACCAGACGGCGGCAGGAGGCAGGCACCAGTGGGCGGGGCTGGCCGGTGCTTATGTCGCTCAGCAGTGATGGCTCCCCAGGGGCAAGGGGCACGTCCTTCAGCCTGAGTGACGTGATGGTGGTGCGGTAGGCTGGAACCTCTGGGTCGGTGTCTGCTCCCGGGCGAGGTCCTCGTAGTCGATCCCGAGCTGCACCGCGTTGAGCTCGATCCTCAAGAGGGCGTCTGCTACAGGGTTCTTCCTGCTGGGGAGGTATTTGATTGTGCAGGTGAACTCCGCGAGATGCCGCTGCTGCCTGGAAGACCATGCGTCTCCCCGCTTTGTGAGGGCGTGGACCAGCGGCTGGTGGTCCGTCCAGATTGTGAAGGGCGTGCCCTCCAGGAGGAACTTGAAGTGATGTACTGCCCGATACACTGTGTAGAGTTCCCTGTCGAAGGTGCCGTAGCGTGACTCTGCGGGGCTGAACTTCCTGCTGAAGAAGGCGATAGGCTAGGGGGCTCCAGCGACGACCTGCTCCAGGACGGCCCCACAGGCGACGTTGCTGGTGTCCGTCGTCAGCTGGAGGGGTCGTTGGGGTCCTGGTGGGCCAAGGCGGTTGCCTCGGCGAGGGTGGCCTTCATCAGGGAGAAGGCCCACTGTTGGTCAGGGCCCCACACTAAGGTCTTTGGGTGGCCCTTCAGGATCTCCGTCAGGGGGGCCATGGTGTGTGCGACCCTGGGGATGAACCTCCTGTAGTAGTTGACCATCCCAAGGAATTCCTGTATGGCCTTGATGGAGGTAGGGGTGGGGAGCCTGGCAACGGCTGTGACCCCCCGGATATCTCGTGGCCCAGGAAGTCTACTCTTTCAACGCCGAAGGTGCATTTATCGAACCTGACGACGAGGCCGTTCTCCTGCAGGCGCTGCAGGACCTTCCGGATGTGTCGCAGGTGTTCTTTGTGGGATCTGAAAAAATCAAAATGTCATCTACATAACAGAACGCAGAAGTTCAGGTCCCCCAGGATGCTGTCAATCAGGCTTTGGAAGGTTGCCCTGTGTTCCTCTGGCCGAAGGTGGAGAAGGCGAAGACATAGGATCCGAAGGGCGTGATGATGGCGGTTTTGGGGATGTCCTCTGGAGCTACTGGTACCTGAAAGTAGGACTTCAACAGATCTAATTTAGAAAATATTTTGGCCCCATTAAAAGAGGCCGTGAGATCTTGCATGTTTGGAAGGGGGTAGTGATCTGGTTCTGTTGCGAGGTTGAGCTGCCTGTAGTCGCCGCATAGTCTCCAGGAACCGTCCGGTTTCTGCACCATGTGGAGGGGGGAGGCCCACGGGCTGGAGGCCTTCCTGCATATGCCCATACGCATGTACTGCTGGTTTATTGGGAGAGGAGGCCACTTATAAAGCGGCGTGCGTACGTCATACAAAGACACACAATAGGATACAGGTGACCCAAGGTCAGTTGTTCTCATTGTGAAACAGGACAGGTAAATACAAATAACATGTAAAAATAAAATTACAAGAATGGACACAATAATGTTTTGAGACATGTACAACATAAACAGGCACAAATGAATAAGTAACAGATACAACATTACGTAGATAAAATATGGCTATTTAGCATGACCTAAGTTCATGGGAAAGGCACCCTAGAAAACGGGAGGTTCACTATAGAAAACCCGTTGAGCGGGGACTTTACAGCATCAATCCTGTGAAAAGTCGTGGATATTGCGTCAGTATTAAATACCAACGTCTTGGGTCAGGTGTTGGCAGGCTTTTAGTTTAAATATTTCGTCTCATTTTTAACTTTTCTTCAATATTCTGACTACTGCCAGTCCTTAGTTTTATAGCTTTAGAAAACTGACCAATTCTCTCAAATTATGAGGACTTACCTCTAGTAGAAATTAGAATGTAAAGGCCAATTAGTTGTTTAAATGAGGGAATCTGTTCTTTGAAGTTGTTAGTCTGCTGTTGCAGATTATTTCATTTCCTTCTTTCAACTGACTTTTGCGATATTTCATTTCTTTGTTGCAAACCTTTTTCTCTGTTTATACAGTGGCAGCCAAGAATTTGGTTAAAACTGCATTAATGGCTCTATTATATTTAGAGTAGGCCATAAAAGTTAGCCGAAACAATCACCTGGATTAATAGCTAAGTTTTTGGGTTGTTTTATTTTTGTCTTTGCTAGTTCTCATAAAAGCAATGATGAGGGCATTAGGAGCATAAGCTTTTAAAAACGTGGTTTTTATTTTGCTGAAGTAATTTTTGTTTTTTGTTAAGATTTCCTCAATATTATATAGAAGGCTACACCCTCAGATTTGTTTGGAAATTGCTAGCCTGTGAACCTTGAGTGTGCAAATTGACCAACACATCAAAACAGTCAACATGTGTCAAAATTACCTCTGAAGGCCTTTGAAAACTGATGGCAGATTTGAAAAACAAATTTATACCTCTGCACCCAGAACTTAGCTACCACATTCACTATCACTAGCTTAATATTAGTTTATTTTGTGACAAAAATCCAATACATTTCACCATCAAAAAAGTTGGTAACCTTAGAACAGGATCAATTCTGCAACTCTGCGGCTTGAAAATCAATTTTATTATATCAGCATTATCCCTGGAATTACTATAGGCTTAGTAAATGTTGTTTCAACTTTCTTATCATTTCTAGAATTAAAAACGAATAGGTTAAGCTGTCATGCTGATTGCGCTTAAATTTTGTTGCAAAAACCATTCTAAATGTGCTCTCCCTTCTCAAAAAACACTTAAATGGCTTACTAGATGTTTCCATTCTCATAGTGAATCAGTTTATTCATTTGTATAATTTTGCATCAAATTTCTTTTGATACAGTAGTAACATTTGCTAGAGAATATCTCCAAAGGTACCTGTACTGTCGGTTTTATCATCTTGGACAGCTTTCAGATTATTAAGGAAATTTTTCATGCCTTGAGAATGAACTGTTGGAAAAGTTAATAAAGCCTGCAGATGCTGATGAGCAGTAATATTTAACCACATGTTCAGGTGATATAATTGATTTAAACTTTACACTGACACTGTATTTCCCATGTAACCATAAGTTATTTTGAAATTATCATTAATACCAGCAAAATCTTCATCAGATAACACTCAGAAACTAACATACTACAGAAATACTTCTCTGTTCTGTCTTGTATCTTACCGATTGTGGTTTCTTTTTGGATAATATTTGTAGTTAGTGGTAAAATCAACAGGTTAAGGTGCTTTCATTTGTTATGTATGTTAAACATTCAGATGTCCCAGAAAATAAAAATATTTATACTAAATAGTCAGAAGTCCAAGCAAATAGAAACATTTACTAAACAGTCGTCCAAGAGATGGATAAAAATATTCAAGCAACAACCTGGTGTCATGGTCACTAGCCTGAACTACCTGAATACATTATGGCTTGTAACAAGCAGTGCAACATACCACACACTAGTTACAGTATTCCATTTTGGATTAACACCATTTGATCTTGTTGCAGTAAACCCTTTCTGATTTCTTTGGTAAACAAAGTTTCTCACTGTTTTCTGTACAATTTTTCTTGTTCTCAGTCCTCCAAAGCATCACCATAGAATCTACATGTTCATTTAAAACAACTTTTTGTTTTTAGGGTCAGTTTATTTTAACATTCTGTTTTGTTCATGAGACTTACCTGCCAGATATATATATAGCTGCCAGGTAAGTATGAACAAACTTTATTTTATCATTAAAATATCATATTTCCGTATTTTGCTGGAGACTGCAACATCATTTTATGTAAAGGCTTGAATCTTTGGGGAGGTATTTACAGTTACTGCATTGGCTCAACATGGTCTTTTGCATTTAACAGATACCGCAATCATGCCGGGAAGGAGGATACCAGCCAGTGATACAACGGAGCCGTTGACGGCTGAGATGGAGCCCATTACTCCGACGTCAGATGAAAACAAAACAATAGTAGACACTGAGAAAACTGTGCTGAAGAAGGAGCTGGGTCTCTTAGAAGGTGTGGCCATTATCATCGGTATCATCATCGGGTCAGGTGAGATGATGGCAGTGGCATATTTCGTTACTGTATTAGTGAACCCATGATGATAGTCATAGCCAGCCAGCTCTGCCTATCTTAATAGGCCTGTGGTAAGGGATCAACCTTTATTTTCTTAACTTTGTGACCATAGCAGCTGTAAATAATGCACTAGCATGAATTTTTTGTCTTCAGTGGTATTCATCATATGCACACATTCATATGGGACAAGCCTAAAAGGGCATTACAGTATCTTGATAATTAAAACTCCCTGATATAGGGCAGCCATTGTTCTTAATTTTGCTTGACAATCCATATCATGTCAAAAGCAAGCTTCCTGTATGTGCAAAGGACTGCTCAAAATCACTTAATACTGTAGTTGGTAGACAAGAGAAGTAACAAAATCCTAGTTTTGATGCAAAAATCTAAGATTTGACATCTCCTGGAGCATCTATTACACAATATGAGACAGCTTTCAAAATCCAGGCTTTACAAGAATATGAGATTTAATCTAAAAATAATGATTAAATCAAGATCCTATTGAAGCATGCCATATGACAAAACATAATTAGAATAACTTAATGAGTATGTGCACAGTGGAGAATTCTCAAAATCAGAGATATTCCCTATGCTAATAACAAATTATATTAGAAATTACTAAATATTTGTATAGACAAATGATAATTCTCAAATTCTAGTTTTGTAAAAAAAATTACTGGAGTTGTAAAAATGACTGGAGCTTTTCAAAAAAAGAAAAAGTGTAAGCTAGACCATCATAACCATCTTACAATTTATCATACATTGTCCTCAATGCGTACTTTAAAAACATGACTGAAATCCGACCATTATCATACAAACAAAAGTATGGTGAACCTGAGAGACAAACAGATGGACGACCTTCCTATTTCTCCCTAATTAGAAATAGATAAGGCAAAGGAGAATGATACTTTAAGATAGTGCATTTCCAGTGCTGCTGGTTTTAAAAGTACAAGAATTGAAAGACCTTTAGTACTGCAAAGTGTCACTAGTGGCAAGTAGCACTTTAAGGCTAACATTATGCAAAACATAACACCCAATGTCTTGAAGCACAAGCACAAAGCAATTAATCTCAAGAGAAAGTTAGTATTATAATTTGATGATAGTTCTTATATTTTGCCTATTGTTTCGGGCTGTCTTTTGGAGTTGTCATAGGAGAAAGTTTTATGGAAGATGGCCAAGCAGGAAATCTTCTGATGCTTGTCTAAATCATAATTACCCTCATTGGGTGAAAGAAAACTGCCATTTTCAGCAGATGTGCTTACAAGGTGTCCAGGTGCTGTTGCCATGAGAACAGGAGAGCTCTGAACCTTCCAGTGTTTAGGTTGGCATAGAGCTCTCTTCGGTCATTAGAAACTTCCCAAATTATTTTCAAGGCCCCATTTTTTTTTTTCTTGCTAGAAATTTTTATTCAGTTAACATTATACACAAAAAATTACTGCCCTGTAGATCATTTTGTAAACAAATTTTTTCATTAGAAATATTTTTCAGTCTTGTGTTACTGTCACATTGATTTTTTTCCCTTTATGTAAAGAGGCTGGTAGGTTATAGTTGAACAGATGCTTGTTCTTACAAGACAATTGTCTAAAGTTACCATATTCTTGATACAGTAAAAAAAAAACAGGTGTTGTAAAGCACATAGTATATCCTATATCTAAAAAATAATCATTTTTATTCCCCAGGTATTTTCATTTCACCAAAAGGTGTTTTACAAGAAACTGGAAGTGTTGGTATGAGCTTAGTTGTTTGGATACTCTGTGGCATCTTGTCCATGGTTGGTGCCCTTTGCTATGCAGAGCTGGGCACTAGTATACCCAAGTCAGGTGGTGATTATGCTTACATCAATACTGCATTTGGTTCCCTACCATCATTTCTATTTTTATGGGATGCCAACCTTATCTTTGTGTAAGTATCAGTGGTGCAGATTTTTGCTGTATTTTTAAATAACTATAATTTTGGTGAATTGAATATGTTAAATGATTGTCACTTAATTTTTCTCTCTGTGGCTTAAAGGGTTACATATTACCATAAATTTTAAAAATATAGTTTTGACTGGTGAGTCAGTAGATCACGTCATTTGGTATTTTCCCATCTTGTACTGCAAAGACGTGGTTAATTAATGAATAATTATTAATGCTATTATCTAATATTTATACAGTAGCACCTTAATTTAACGGGGTCTGGCCTTTCTGACAAGTAACAAAGGTCCATATCATAGTCTACACTTCAGTATTTTCTAGTTATCTTACAGCTGACAGCATTTCCACTTAGTTTGTAACATCAACTGAACTTTGTAACATCAACTGAACTGTACTTGATACTTAGCATTCAATTTAAGAAATATATCTAAAAACGTATCACATGTATCTGAGATGGTAGCATAGCAAAAAACAATCATATGGCAGCTAATAAGTACAGAAATCGGCTAAATTGAGGTGTTACTGTATCATGGTTTCTGATGTTCCGAGGTACAATATACTATCAAGTGCACCATATTTTACAGACCAACCACCAATGCCATCATGGGTCTCACATTTGCAAAATATGTAATACAGCCTTTCTTCCCTGAATGTGTCATGCCGGATTCAGCGATTAGACTTATAGCTGCTCTTGCAATCTGTAAGTATCATGAAGTTTATATCAACTTTTCAGAGCATAACAAGCTGTCGTTGAAGTTTAACTTTTGTGCATAAATATGAACCCTCATTTTACTTAAGCACTGAATTTCTTAGGCAAGGTTTGAAGAGACTTTTAAAGAATTGAAATACCTGTAGTACAGTACCTCACTTACGAGTTCTTGGGTGGTCACTAGTTGGAACTGGTAGCAACAGATTATTGCTCCTTTATTCAACTTCTTCCTCCAGCAATGTTTGCAGATGATACAACTATCAGACTCTTTCAATAGTACTTTAACCATGAATTTTTATAGACTTGTCTGCGCATCTTTTTTCATATGTACCTATTTACTGTAGTTGGTTTGGCTTTTTAGTGCAAAGAACAGAAAGGAATAACATTCTTGCCTGTTTTTGCTTGTACATGACTAAAAATTTAACATTCTGTTAGTACAGGCAAAAAGAATAATGTTCCATACACTCTGTCATCTTCAAGCTTTACATCAGAGTTATTTCCTTATGCAGATATCTGCAGTAATATGTTAGGGATGTTAAAGCAAAATGAAGGAAAAATTATAATGTTTCATTCTATTGTATGTTGTACATTATTTATGGTACAGTGTTTTTTTTAATGCAATAATTTTTATTTTGTTTTTCTTGCTTCTTTCTCCACCTATTATTTTATTTCGTAGAATTTTTTATAAACTTTATAAGCTGCATTATTCAAAATACAAACCAGTATATCCCATATATCCTAACCTACAATTTCCTTCTGTTACTCCAATAAAAAAGGAAAACTTACAGTTGCTTGAGACCCATCTTTATCCTGAGTGACAGTGAGTTTTGCATTACAGAATATTAGAAGTCATTATTAGTTATGCAGGTCCAGTATCAAGTACTGTACTAGTAAGTGATAAGAAATTACTGAAAATTTCTCTCTGAGGCTCAGCAATCTACTTCTGAACATTTTTTTACTTTTAACATTTATGTATGTAACATTTAGATTATTTATCAGTACTCTTTCATCAACCTTTTTTTTTTAAATGTCTCATTCTTTTTCTTCCAACAGGTTTCTTAACATTTATTAACTGCTGGAATGTGAAAATCACCACAAAGCTACAAGATTTTTTCATGGTCACAAAAGTTGGTGCAATTCTTCTCGTCATCATTGCTGGAATGGTGCACCTTTTCATGGGTATGTACTTTTGCATCTGGGTAAAAAGAAAATGGAAGGCAAATTTAGTATACTGGTATAATACAAGTATTCTGTACTTTGGTTAGCATATAATATTAAGCACTGTAGCTGAGGGATAATGACATTAATAAATATGCATTAAGATATCACAAATAAAAAGTTATAATGCGAGAAGGCACACCAAAAGTGCACAAGTATATGTAAATGAACACTTACAATAAAATATTAATGAAATCTAGGTACTACAAAAAAGAAATGAAAAACATTGATGAAAAATAAAAATTAAACCAAAAGCAAAAAAGTCTAAAGCAAGTCAGGAGGAAACTGAAGTGGAACTACTGTACTGGCAAACAGACATAATACGAGAGGCAGATGCAGGGACACCATCTACCAAGGGCAGTGGGTTCTTTTTCCTATTGTCATGGAGCATCTTGGCATTCCACAGACACAAGGATATATAGCCTATGTAAAAGTAATGGGTTTGTGTGAAAACAAGCTGACATATAAAGAGGCAATTTGCATGATTATTTACCGAAGTCTGTCAATGATTACCTAACATTACTTCAGATGTGCTTAATATACCTATCAGTTTTGAAAGAAGTAACATACAAGAACATTTTCTGTAAGGAGTGACTATAACGGTTTTGGAATAACTTTATACACTAAAAAGTTTGTCTTTTTCCCTATAGGTAATACACAGAACTTTGAAAATGCATTTGAAGGCACTTCAACGGAGCCTGGCCAGATAGCAGTGTCTTTCTACTCAGGTATATTTTCTTATGCAGGGTGGAATTACCTGAATTTTATGACAGAGGAATTACAGAATCCTTTTGTGTAAGTAACTGTCATACTTTACCTTGTTATACTTTACTAATTTTAATAATTATTATGATATCTTCAGTCATTTCTTGTCCAAGAATTGAATTTGAATGGAGATATGCTAACATGATTATAACATCAAATTTATTTAAGAAATTAGTCATACACTACATTCAAATTCAGTATGTACTGTATGTAATGTACTTTTAGTTCTAATGATGGTTTCCATGTTTCAGAAATTTGCCAAGAGCCATCTATATATCTTTGCCATTAGTAACATGTGTTTATGTTCTGGCCAACATAGCATACTTAGCAGTTTTAACGCCAACAGCTATGCTGGCATCTGATGCTATTGCTGTGGTGAGTAAAACATTAATTTATTTAGGATGTCAAGGGAACATAATTACTGTACTTGACAGACCATTACTTTATACAGGATTTGGGTGGTATACTTATTTGCTGGTAAATGTCAACAATGTACTCTTTTCAAACCAAAGAAATCATACGTTAAATATTTTAATTAATTCAGTAATTACAGTTCTATTTTTTAACGAATATGATTGGTTTGGAAGCATTTACCTTTTTTTTATTTTCCTTCAGGCTTAGCTGATTAAGGGCATTCAGGTACACCTAAAGATAAATTTTACTGATTTAGTAGGCATATGAAGTTGCAGACTTTCCGTGAATTAAATTTTATTACCCATAACTTTAGAGCTGTGGATATTGATATATTTTTTTATGATCAGGAGTGAAAATTTTTAACATTAGGATATTTTGTTAATAATAATGTAAAAAAACTGAAATTACAGTTAGGGACATGTAAAGCAGTTCTACATGGGGTATTTCAGAATGATATACATAGCCCAGACATAATATTATTTAAGATCCAGTGTGTCATTTTATAACCTACCAATATGTATCTCTTTATGCCCTCTCTTTCTTTTTTTCTAGACATTTGCTGACAAGTTGATGTCATATGGAAGTTGGGTAATGCCCATTCTTGTTGCACTCTCAGCATTTGGTGGCTTATCTGTCCACATTATGACATCATCAAGGTAACTCATTCATTATTTGTATCAAAATGTTACACACCAACAACTGCATCATGTTTGGGTTTTAAAATATTTTTAATTCCAAGATATTTTATAAATAATATATTACTTGAAATCCTATGTACTTGTAGTGCAGAATACCATTTAATTATTAAATATCATTCTGTTATTGCCTTTTTTTTTCAGATTATGTTTTGTTGGTGCTAGACAAGGACATTTCCCTGATTGCTTGGCTCTGATCAACTATAAATGCAATACACCAACTTCATCTCTAGTTTTCTTAGTGAGTACAGTGCTTAAGGGCCTTAATCAGTTTCATGTTAATTGCTAATGTTGATATGGATGACATGAAGAGTGAAGGATTTTTTTTGTGTTACTATAAAGGTGAAGGTATTTGTAATGACAAGGCTTAACAGAGGTACACTTTCTTTTCAGGGTGTTCTATCTCTTGGTTACTTGTGCACAACAAACATCTATAGTTTAATTGAATATGCTAGCTTTGTTGAGAGCATGTTCATCCTCTGTAGTATTGCTGGTCTTTTGTACCTTAGGTGGAAGAACCCAGGAATGGAGAGACCTATCAAGGTGTGTACATACCATGATTTTTTAAAGTTAATTGGTACTGATCAGGATAAAAATGAAATTATAGCCAAAATATGATTACTGTATGGCACTGTTCAGCAGATTATTTTTGTGGTGTATTTTTACAGACCATCAAAGAGTCAAGTTTCTATATGCTTAGGGCATTCCTTACGGATCCATTCACAGTTGACAAAAAAGGGAACAGATATACAAGTTGAAAAAAAAAAAGAACTGAAGGGGCAATGTAGTAAGTAACCCACCCCCACAAGAAGAAAACATGCTATACATTACTGTTTATGTTACAGTTTATTAGAGATGTGAATTCAAATTATTTTCCTTTTTCAGGTCAGCATCATCATTCCAATCCTGTTTCTCATGATATGTGGATTCTTGGTGTTCCTCCCACTCTACGTAAGGCCTGTTGAAGTTGGAATGGGTATCCTCATAACGGCTTCTGGTATCCCAGCATACTTCCTTTTTGTTTATTGGGAAAACAAACCAGCATTTGTCCAGAATCTACTAAGTAAGTTTTTTTTTTTTCCTTCTCACTAACAGATTTATCTACATCATCATTTTTGCCAATATACAATAAAATAGCTTTATTTTTTTTTTTTTTTACTGAATATTGCTGAACTACCTTGCTTAATACAGTAATAATAATATTAACTTCTTTCTTTCCCTACCCAGGAAGGCTTACATATTGCACCCAGTTATTGTTCCACTCTGTGAAAGGGGAATGAGCAAGAAAGCGTAATGTATTAGGGATTTTGATACAATACTTTTGATATGTATATTATGTAAATAGATTAAGGATTCTCTTTGTAAAGTTGGTAGTATATCACAAAACAGATTTCATTTGGCTACAATAAGTTATATTTTGCTCAGTAATCATGACATTACTTCTTATATGTTGTTGAGTAGAGTGAGATTTTGCAAACATGTTTATTACACATCCATATCTGTGTGAGAGATTGTTTTTGAATGTGTTGAACATAAGCTGCCATACCAAAGGCTTTGATTCATGATTGGAAAGTGTATATATTTTTATAGATATTTTACCTTGCATCATGGACTCCACTCATTAATTCAACTCCAAATGGTAACTTCACCACATAATGTCTGCTTATCTTCAGTGCCCTCCCAGAGCCACCTTCCAGTCTAGTTACTCATGAAGAGTCTAAGCCTTTAAAGACCATAAAAGGAACAAAAATTTTTACTCAAGAATACCACAGTATCTAAAAATGTGCCAAATGAATATGAACATATATAATACTGCACTTTTTAGTCATTGCTAGATTCTTGATCCTGAGAAAAGAAAAATGCGGTGCTTCATAAACTAAGAGAACATGATTCTGATAATTCTGATTATACATATAAAAAATGTAGAAATTGTGTGCAATTTACAAAATACCTTTAGGACTTCAACTTGCTTCTGCCTTGGTGTTGCTATTGATGTGTATTTGTGTGGAAAAGAATAGTTGCTTTTCTTTAAATTGTAAAATAAACCTGTAATCATAAAGCATTCAGCAATGAAGAACTCATTTTGGCAAGTGGTATTTTCTCCCCTTTAGCATATGGTACTAGGGGAGGGTACATGATTTTACAAAAATATTCCGTTTAATCAGTTGGTCCTCAAATAATAATACAATTTCAGAAGACAAGGCAGTTTTTATGTCGGTGAAAAATGTATTTTTCTTTTGTACTTGTAATTTTATAAGAGGTGATAGTGTTCATTGCCTTATGCTGTTTAAGCCGTTTGCAATGCACTCTTTATCAAGGCAATGTGAAAAAGCCTGATTTTTTTTTTACCTGCTGAACTAAAGGCTTTGTTAAAATTCAGTAAGGTAGGTTCATCCTTTTTCTCTCAAACTTAGATCAGTGTATAAGAGTATATGCTGGTACTTGTGTTTTTTATTGCTGTAATTATTAGTGGAGTGCTTTCCACAGAAATGTACTATTAACTGTAAATAACAATTTTTGTTTTGCAAGATTCACAGAAACATGTCTGATTTTTCTTGATAAGGAAGAGATGTGAAGTTTTATATTTTTACCTCCTGCTTTTTTTAAAAGGTATGTATCATGGCTTGAAAAATCAATGCATCTGTGATAAGTTGAATAAGGATTCGACAGTAATCCCTTCTGGGCTCTGTATATAGATTTTTACCCTATACACATGGTTAAACTACTACATAATGACATAAGTGCATGTACAATAACAAATAAAAAAAGTGTCGACAGCTCAGCGTTTAAGATTCTTGCATTGTTCTTAGAGGTATCTTATGGAAGTGTACAGCACAGTATTTATTGTTGCACAGCTTTACATCCCTTCTAAATTCATTTCAGGGCTGGAGCAGAATCATAAGATATTGCGTGGAATATTTGTGTTTACCACATATTAACCCTTAGGGGACAGGCTAAATATATATCAAGCACACCCCCAGACCGGGCAAACTGTAAGGTTGGCCAATTTAAGAAAAAACACATCAATAGGAGGAGGGATGAAAATATGCAAATGCACATGGTGTACTTGAAAGTGACTATTTACAACCCTTTTACAAGGCATTCATAAAAATATGTAACCAACAATCATCTTGTTCTTACCTTTCCTTGTTGGGGAAGACCCAAAATTTTTAATCAGCTTAGCTTCTAGTGTTAGTTTTCCTGTACTGTCTGCCCTGTCTAGCGGAACCAATCATTTTGGTTTCCCCTCATCAGGGGTAGTGTTGCGAATTCCTCACCCTAACTTTCTATCTACAGTTGAAGGTCCTCATTTTCGGTGGTCACCTTGGAAAGTACTCCCCTTTTACAAGGTCTGTTTCTGTGCCCAGTTTTCTCCTTACAGGCTTTTTTAGACAGGACCTCGCAATTTTGTCAGATCCTCTCTTTTTTTAAAAAAAAAGGGGGGTTACTGTCATTGTGTCTGCTATTAGGCAGAAAGTATTTTCTTAATACAAGCCTATTCAGGTTCAATTCTAAAGCTCATGATCTTAGATGGTGACCACTTACATTATTTTCATTACATGAATTTAGAGGACCTTACTAATGTTCAGGGTAGAATTCTCCTAGTTTTCAACGTCTCTATTTAAGTCTTTAATAGCATAAGAATGATGTTTATTTCTCTGTTATTATTTCACCGGCTGACACGGGACCCCGATCCAGAAAAAGGATTTTGACAAAGGAAAAATCTATTTCTGGGGAGGGGCCCGTGTCACCCGGTGACCCACCCTGTTTTTCATTCTCTCCCTCCCATGGTAAACATCATTCTAGTGGGGTGGGTGCTAACATGGAATGCGACTAGTGTTGCCTTGTGTACAGTCCACGAGTAGTGCATGGGCTTGTATCGGCACCTCTCTCGTTGGGACTTTTGACATTGGGAATCTTTATAGGGCAGGGTCCCGTGATTGTGACAATCTCACCCTTTACCATATACGACTCCATTTCTTGGAGCTCGCTCTGGGGGTAGTAACCCCAGCTTTACATTTAGCTTTTCTCTGGTATCTAGCAACGGAATTACCTAGAAATAAGTGCTGAATGGATTATTTCACCAGGTGACACGGGCCCCTCCCCAGAAATAGATTTTTCCTTTGTCAAAATCCTTTAATTTTATCAAGTTATGCATGTTTTTTCTAATAATTTATTTTATCTTATTTTGTAAAATTATAATTACAGCACACACAATATCATAACAGATAACTAAAATCAGTAACAAATTCTAAGTATATTTGTTGTAAAATATTTGCGAGATTTACTGACATGGGGAGATATACTGTACATGTTTTTTCTAATATTTCTTTGCACTTTTCTTTGCAAAATTACAATTATAGCTGACATACTACCATAAAAGATAAGAACTACAACCAACAGCAATCCCTGAGTATATTTATGAGCAAATAAATAAAAAGACATCCTGGAGCTGCAGAGAGGCAGTACAATTCCCCTCTGAAATCTCAAGGCATACTGAACGATGTGTTTCCGTTGCTGAACTATTATAGTTGCCATAAGTCATTTATGGCCCATTGAAGTACTGTACTATGAACATTTTTCCCGCTAAATTCATCCAAACCGAATGGCACATAATATTAATACTGTACTCATATGAGTTATCCTATCCATCACTCAAAACCTATTGTAGATACAGGCGGTCCCCGGTTTACGACGGGGGTTCCGTTCTTGCGCCGCGTCGTAACCTGAAAATCGTTGTAAGCCGGAAAATCGTCGAAAATCGTCAAAAATCATAAGAAAACTTTACTTTTAATGCTCTGGGTGCATTAAAAACGATGTAAACTGCATTATTATTGAGTTTTACATCAAAAAAACCTTCAAATTATGATTATTCTGCCGTTTTGGGGCCATATTTCTTCCGTCGGATCGGCGTCGACGCGGCGTCGTAACCCCGAACATGCGTCATAAGCCGGGAAATAATTTCTGATGAATATATTTGAAAAGCGTCGAACCTCGGAACGTCGTAAGCCGGAACCGTCGTAAACCGGGGACTGCCTGTACTCATGATGATTCCTGTCCATTAAGGGTTAATCTATTATCTTGTTCTTTTGATGAAACCTTTCCACATCCATATAAACCTCTAAAACTCTAAGGAGTGCAAAAATATTTGTTTGTTTATAGCTAAGTTAGTAGTACTGTAAGTGTTCTTATTATGCAGTAGTTTAACCAGATCACATTTCTCTACTCAAAAGGCCAACTTGTTTATGGCTAAGTTTGTAGTACCATATGTGTTATTATTATACAGTAGTTTAACCAGACCACATTTCTATACTCAAAAGAAACTGGAATGCTAAATGGGAAGAGACCATACAAAAAATCAAAGGGAATAAAAGCCAGAAAGCAGCATGATTAATGGCCAAGGGGCAAAATGCTGTGTACTCAAGGAATACTGTGAGGAGTGTCTGTTGTGTCACACTGATTCCTTTATAGCTGTAATGTTTGTCAAATATGGTTAGAATCAAGTTTTAATCTTTCGTGTGGCATATGTTTTAAATTTATTTCCATTTTTCACGAGGCATGTTTCAAGAGGTCATTTTGTATTTATTACATGACTATTTTACTCTACTGGATACAATAATTATCTACTGTTTAGATTCTGCATAACTGTAGTATTAGACTTCTTATTCGTATTTTATTTTACAGTCAAAGAATAAATTGCTTCAACCTATTGACAGGATTTCCATTTTTATGATCATTTGGGTTTCATATACAAAAATAACAGGCACTAAAACTGATCTAGATCAATTATATTTTGGAAATTATAAAATAAAAAACTGACCACAAGTTACATTTTTAGTTTATCATGATGCTGGCCCAATGGACACTGAACAAATACAGTTAGAAGCAGGGAAGGTATAAGGGATAAGACAAAAGGGAATTGGTGACAAGTTAAAAACAAAAATACAATGACCATGTGGAAGTCAGTAATCCTTGGATTACTCTCCCTTATTTGCCAAGCTTTAGAATTTCTTCCTGGTTCTGTTTTTCAGACAAACTTCTTAAAATGGCAGGTTGATCATTTCCTCTGGAGTTAAATATCATAAAGGTGCCCATTCCATTGACTTTTCCTCAAAACAAGAAAAGCTGCAGGTGGCATTCCATGGGTGTATTTTACAAAACCTATTACTACATGTAAAAAAAGAATTACAATTTCTATTAGAATATGAAAGCTAATGTTGAAAATTTCATACAAGAATCTAGTATCTGACCCAAACTAATTCAGGTCTAAGTGTTAACAATATTACAATAAATACATCATCATATCTAGATACACACACAAGATACGATTTTTGACAGACAACTGTGACTTCTTTAACATACAAGCAGCCTTTATTGGTTTAATACAAGTTCACCCCCCCCTATCAATTTTTTTATGAAAAACTTACAGGTCAAACACATCAAGAACCTCTCTCTATATTTTGAAAAATATAGGAAAAGGTATTCCCCAAGGAAGAATTCTAAGTAGCCCACTAATCACAATACAGTAATTAACATCATAAACATTTTTACAACTATTTGTATTTGAGTGCAGGTAAAATATGAACAAATAATTTAATAAGGAAGCTGTTACTAAGAATTCTTCATTGGATTTTCATATTAAGAACCAGAAATTCACTGAGGCTATAAATGTAAAAATAAGGAGCCCTACAGCACCAGATTTCCTCCTTAAAATGCATAATATAAACATCTATATTACTTACACATCATAAACAGCATACAAGAGGACGCCTAAGACAAAAATGTCCCTTTTATTTAATGTATAACTTTACTTTCACATTTCTCAATATTGTCTGATTTGCTGCAGTCACAATAAAAACTATGTTCATTACATGATATCAACTCTTGTTTTCAAGGCAGGGTTGTCCACAATCTTACTGAAATATCTTTACTAAAGTTTGAGATTTTCAATCATTTTAAAAGTGCCACAGAAACCTGAAAATTTACTAAAAATTTCTACCAGTTACTACTGCACTTTTTCTAAAAATTATAATAAAGCTGGTGTAAATCTTTGTTGTTCATTCATATAATCATTAAATGGAATGCAAATACTTATAAATAGCCGAATCTGCAGCCATTAAAACTAAAGTGAAAAGTTAACAAATAATGAACCCAGTAAATGGCAGGCTTTGTGAAATGAACTTACAATCAAATTGAACTTATAATCAAATTAGAGCAGATTAAACCAATAGGAAGGCCATGGGAGTAATGAATACAAAAAACAAGACATACAATATTATCCATTTAGAAAACCATGAATGCCAGTCAGATTCTTAAACATTTTTGGGTTATTCAGTTACATTTTCAAAGTTGTAGTTTCTTACGTATTTTTAATTACAGTACAGGTATTTAAAAAATAAAAATTGGTTTGGCTCTCTTGGGAGGTCAAAATATCTAAATCGGTGGGCTGTTAAATTTTTTAAGACTTATCTCTCATGATGTGTCACTATATTCATACCATGATTCACTTTTAAAGGTTAGTTTATGCAACCTACTAGGTGCCACATGAAAGAATTAAACTTATTGCTTAAAGTGTTTGACAAACCTTTTATATATCTGGCAAATCTTGTTAACTGAATATTAAATATATAGCTAGTTTTAACATACTGGACATGATAATAAACTACTGTACTTCTTACATCGTACTGTATATTTCTGTGACTTAGAATTTTTTGTAATTTTGATGTAAATCTGGTTATTTGTGCATGTTATAATTTTGATGTAAATCTGGTTATTTGTGCATGTTATTTCTGACTTCTGCAAATCACAGAAAAATGTTGTTTAAATTGTAACACTGTTTGCTCAGACTAATGAAAAGGAAAAGTGCTTTTCTATCAAGTCATCTGTTCACTAATTTGCTGATGGTTTATAAATTAAACTTGCAAAGGAACATTTTTTTAAATAAAAAAAAATGTTGGTTAGATGTTCAAAAGACCCAGCTAAAGATGCATTGAAGGCATTGTTTAGATTAAGTCTTTTAGTTCCTAAGTACTGGATTGTGATAAAAAAAAAGGGGGGGGGGAAATAAGCTGTTAGGTCCAAGGCCTGTGTAAGTAAGGATATGACCCAAAGGGTAATGTGTGTGTTTTTTATGACTTAAAACTGAAGACTAAAACTAACATTTTAAATGGTACCCAAGAAAATTTTTACCTGTAAAGTGCCCCATCTAGGGTTCTTGTTTTACTTGGGCTCCTGATGATGGTGCGGTACGACATTAACCGCTGAAGGTCAGTCACAGGAGACGAGAACTTCATGATGATTCTTGCTCCCAAGACCTCATTTCTGATTGCAGCCCATCACTGTAAGAGAAAATGATAAAATTTGGTGTTTGTAATATAATTGTGAAACTGCATCAGCTGAAATTATATTAATCTGGTAAATACAGTACCTGGAAAGATAGAGATGTTTCATTAACCATATATTGCTCAATTGTTTAAATATTTCATATTACTTGAATTTCCATTTACTAGAAAATTTTAGTTCATATTTTTGTTGCATGAAATATATGTAAAAGAGTCAGTATTGTTTAGAGAAGATCTGAAAACATGAATACATATCAGATGCACAGCATTCTAAAATACAAGTTCATTAAAACATTCTGATCACCAGAGATTTGGTATGAATTTTTTTCATAAAACTTGTTAGTTTCACTTCATAAACAATTTTATTTCTTTCATATGGATGCTTAAATAACTTACCAGTCTTTACTAATATTTACTATCAAAAGGGCATTAGAGCATTGTTCTGTAAGCTAAATGCTTACCAAGTGCCAAATTAAAAAAATACATATACAGTAAAAGGATTGAAGATGCTAACTGCTGACCCTCTTATGTCTATTCATCAATACATAGTATTGGAAGACTATCATATACCAAATACAGTGTAAACAATGGTGCTGTAAGCTTCCCAGCTTTACTGTCAAAACCAGGTTCAGCAACCTCTCACAAAGGGCTCTCACAACCACATGCCTGTGAATCACTTGTGTTCCCATCAACTGGTCCCAGACCACCTTGGTGACAGATCACCCGTACCTACTATCCAGCCCTCCAGCCATATTAAAACTGGTCAGAGCCACTCCTAAAGTTAGTTGTTCATCTGCATCCCATGTATGAGTTTCCAGACACTGGCCAGAAGCATTACAGATGTCATATGCGACAGTGCATGCCAACATCAAGACACTCCTTGATGGCTAAGATAGCCATTTCAATGTTTCCAAATGATACAACATCCAGCAGAAGATGGCATTTCTCTTCAAAGCATGGACCTCCCTTATTTGGCTATTGGCTTTTTGGGATACTGGGATGTTTTTATACATTCACTTCTGTCACAGATCAAGTTTTTTGACTGCTAGACCTGGGTAGTGAGGTGTGGTAGCCATCTTCCAGACATGTGTTCTCGCCTGTTAATGGAGACCCAGTCTTCTGCCCATGTGGCTGTATATAAATTTTTTATTAGTTTATTCCAGGACTGGTTAGGGACCCCTGCATGGAGATCAGTGGGGGTCATTCAGCAGTAATATGAATTGGCCAGTACATAGATTCATTGGGATCAACTGCTTCTTTGTATATTTGTTTGTCTCTGTGGGCAGAGTTTTCCAATAATTTTGTAGTCTGGATGGGTGTTTTTTCTTAGCTGGTGTTGTTGATGAGGAAAAATTCCCAGGAATGCAGAGGGTTTCGCTCATACCAGTTCTGCTGGAGACGCAGCAGTTCCTTATTTTGGCATCTTGTGTAACCTGAAGATGACCAAGGGTAATTTTGACTTCCAGTTGGAGCCATGGAGTTAAAACTTTACTACACTCTCTTAAGGTTACCCTCATCACTAGATGCAATGGATCCAACTGGAAGTCAAAATTATCCCAGGTCATCTTAGGGTTACACAAGATGCCAAAAGAAGGAACTGCTGCCTCTCCAGCAGAACTGGTATGAGCGAAACCCTCTGCATTCTTGGGAATTTTTCCTCACCAACAACACCAGCTAAGAAAAAGAACACCCATCCAGACTGCAAAAATGTTGGAAAATTCTGCCCACAGAGACAAACAAATATACAAAGAAGCAGTTGATCCCGACGAATCTATGTACTGGCCAATTCGTATTTCAGCTGAATGACCCCCCACAAACCCCCACTGATCTCCATACAGGGGTCCCTAACCAGTCCTGGAATAAACTAATAAACAATTTATATACAGCCACATGGGTACAAGACTGGGTCCCCATTAACAGGCGAGAACAGTTATCTGGAAGATGGTTACCACACCTCACTACCCAGGTCTAGCAGTAAAAAAACTTGATCTGTGACAGAAGTAAATATATAAAAACATCCCAGTATCCCAAAAAGCCAATAGCCAAATAAGGATCTGGAACAGTTGTCTGTATATCATATCATATATAAAATGACCAGTTTATACAAGATGTTTTTTATCACCATCTAGTATGTAATCAACATCCAAAAAAGTATTCTACCAAGTAGGAATGTGAAACAGTTGTGCTATTAATGTTTAGAACCTATATGTATTAATGTTACAGTCTTAGTTTATAAGTAATTTTTACTCTTCTGCATGACATAAGTATCCCAGAAGGCTTCAGCCTAGTAGAGATGTGGAACAGTTACACATTTCACTTAAACAAAAATTACCTATTACATGTATATATCTTGGTAACATAACAGGGCAAAGCACCCCATGATGGGTTAGGTTAGGATGTATCTGTTGGAAAATGTCTTTGATCTGATTTTTTAAGTCAGCCACTACCTGTGGACATTGGCCTAATGTGCCCAATTCTTCTGTACATTTACCTACATATCAAGTACACAACTGTCTCACATGATATAAGCATGTCCTTTGTCCCTCTTAAAGGGAATGAGCTCTTAACCCTCCAGTTTTTCTGCTGAACATAAGTTTAGCAACTTCTCACAAAGAACTCTCACTAACCAGTGCCCAGAATTACTTGCAATGTCACTGCATGGTCTAAAACCATGTAAGCAACAAATCAATTGTAGCTACTATCCAGCCTGCAGACCATGCAATATAGGTCGGAGCTCACTAATAAAGCTCAGTAATTACTCATAGCTCAGAGTATCTGCAAATGGCAAATGATAGGAAACAAAGAAAGGCAAATATTGTGATCTGGCTGACAGTCAGCCACACACTTTATCTTGCACCTCCTAAGACATAGGCTATCCTCTCCGACAGAATGTCCCTAACAACATACAAAGTCCCTTGCAAATAACTGTGCACATTCTCGCAAATATACAAACATACTGAGCATTACTAACATCTTACCTTAATCCCATGTAAGGGAAAATCAACCATCCTTTGGGGAAGATAGCCTATGCAATGAACAAATAAAGATAAATAATTAACACCATCATCCACCCTCAAACACTACTATACTTACTTGGAAGGAAAGCTCGAGCCAAGGAGCAGACAGACACGTACGCCTACAGTATCATGCTGCTTGCCACAGACAATATAGGGGTAAAGCTAAGTCCACTGTCTCCGATGTTTAGTCATCTTTTGTGTTACTTGGGGGTGCCACGGAGGGTGAAGCCGCCCTCTACCCCGCCAGGTCAGGGCAAGGAGCTCTAAGTAAAGTTTGGATGGCAAGGTCTTATGGCAGTCTAGGAAGGGTTAGGTTTGTTTTCGTCTGCGGAACCTGTTCCCGTCGTTCTACAATCGCCCTCAAGCCCGTTAAAAAAAGAGCACAATAATTAAATTTTCATCCCTACATCAGACCTATATAAGAGTTTAAACAACAGAGGTCTAAAAATCGCAATCATAAACAACTTGACAGGCAAAGTGGCACTCGCGCTCGCCGCCCGAAAGTCATTATGATCTTTATAACGACACACCCGCTCTCTAGCAAGCTCACTTTTAGTTCGAATAAAAGTGACCAAACTACCCAATTATGCCACAATATTCTTTCACAGCTAGCTTTGCAGGAAACCAAATGACAAAATTACCTTCTTAGACTTCAAATTAAGTAAACTAGTCAGTAATATATTTTCTTACATTCTCCTTAGTATATCAGACAGACTGACACCTAAGGTTCACCGTTCGATAAAAGTTGGATGTATACGCTAGACAATCAGATTTTCTTAGAACTCTCCTTAGGCAGGACACTTATCCCTATTGAGTGTCGACTTGATTACTCGATCAGGTCAAAATAATGAAAGCTGAGGTTTAATTATCCATATACAGAAGATATTATAGCCCGAAAAGGAAGAGTAAGGCTCGACTGAAATTTTCGCTAATTAAATATGCCAACACAGCAAGCCATATGTAGAACGAGGAAGTCTTATTTGATAGCACTCTTAGTAAGTAGAATTTTCTCTGCTGCCTAGTGTTATAATTTCTACTTTACAATAAAATTCACCCAATATCGTAACCTTTTCACCATTTACTTCAGTTTTTATTACTCCATCCATCATAGGTATGTATATTTTTTCCAAATCTTTTATAATCCACTTATTTTCATGCGGGATACATATTACTGCTATCATTTTCTTTGTCTTCCCATCTATTTTGAGCCAAAAGGGTTTCTGGAGTTTTTTTTTTCTCAAAAGCTAATTTCTTAGTTATTTCCGCACTTTTATCAACACTTCTTGTTCCTGTTATCACCTCTGTCATCGTTTTCTGTCCCATTATGAGTTACCGTTCGGGGGACCAAGAAAGTTTGAAAATGTTGTGTTGAATTGCATACAGCATATGTAGAACAAGACAGCAAGCCCTTGCTAGGACGTATTACTATTTCTTAAATGTATAATATACTTATTATTATCCAATGACAACATAACTTTAAGGTTCCGAAGTTTTCATCAAATTTCCCTATTTTGGCGATTGAACTTAGCATTTACCTATTGTTCTTATGCAGTCTAGCAATTTCATCAACTTTGTAAACATACACAGATGGTTAATGATGATTTGCATCTACTCGACCTGTACCGTCAAGTTAGGAAAAGTAAATGTTTTTAGACTTATCATGGATTTTACAACACCGATGAAAATTTTTAAAATATTTAAACTTTAATAACGTAGACTAAAACATGATTGAACTAAAAAAAAAGAGACTTTACGCAACATTAGATGTATTCAGGGTTGCACTGTTACCCTTGTAAGATTAACATCATCAATGAAACCTGTAAGTCATTCTTCGCCGACGCTGAAAGAAAGTGACGACTAACAAGAGAAACGTAGTTTATTTTACTTATTAAGTTCTTAAAACTGCCAAAATGACCACAGAGTCGCTCCCAGTAAGCAAAGTAGTGGTCCATCCACTGGTTTTGCTAAGTGTAGTGGACCACTTCACACGTATGTCAAAAATCGGAAGCACAAAACGTGTGGTTGGAGTTCTTTTGGGGTCATGGAGATCTAAAGGAGTACTTGACGTCTCAAATTCATATGCAGGTAAGTTTTTTTATATCATAGTTTTAATTTATTTTATGCCTCTTAATTTCCTGTGCATAGGCGTAGGCTGCTCCCGACTTAAGCCCGGCTCCATCCCTCATAGGCTAGCCTAGGCTAAGTTTTCGAGGCTAAGCTAAGGCTTTAGCCTATTTTGCAATTCTTTACTAAGGTTATACTAGGCAATGATACATAATTTCTTGACAAATAACTTACGATAACCTTATATTTTTCTTTATAAGCAGATCAAATACATATTTGAACAAGGATACATAATAGCCTATGGCCTAGGCTACTGGTTTTGTATTCAATATTCTGTCCATGTGAATGCTTGGTGGGAGAAGTTGGTTGGGATATGTGTTTGATGGGAGACATTTATTTCTTCAGCAGTACTTTAGAATATTTGTTTCACAATAAATATGGTATTACCCTTTGTTACTGGATGCTTTCATGTGTGTAATAAGTCTATTTTCACAAAACTTAACGCACCACTGCGCCTCTTTAGGTCCAGTAGGTACCAGTTTAGTGTAAAATTGACACTGTTTAGAACCAGAAAGACAGGTAAATATCATTAACATAAAAAAAAAATAAAAATTAACAAAAACATCAAGAAATGGCAACAAATAATGCATTTGGCAGCTGGAGGGAACCAGGCCATGTTAGTACAGTAACCTTCAGTTTTACCCTGAAGACTGCGGCTGCTGCCGGTAGCTCAGTGATTACTGAGTTAAATGCACAATTTCCTAGAAGAAAGTGATAAATGTAAAGGAGACAGCTGCACAAAGATATCTTTTATTAATATA
Source organism: Macrobrachium rosenbergii (assembly GCF_040412425.1). Classification (NCBI taxonomy): domain Eukaryota; kingdom Metazoa; phylum Arthropoda; class Malacostraca; order Decapoda; family Palaemonidae; genus Macrobrachium; species Macrobrachium rosenbergii. The sequence goes on along the minus strand of NC_089754.1, from coordinate 38,168,065 downwards.
ATTTTTTGACTGTAGAATACAGAAAAAGGTGTATATAGTGTAGTATAGGTGACATAATCAGAGACATTAACCAAGATAAAGAGAAAATTAGTCTTTTGTTTACTTTCGAATTAATCCCTAAGGGCTGGTACTAAACAGGGTCCCCGAGGAGCTTCAGGGATGAACGTAAAACATAAACAAAAGATGGTAAATTTCTCAGTAGTCTTCAAGGTGACATGCACTTGGGAAGTAAGGACCTGGTGATGTAGGTTAGATGTAATTGGGTTAGGTCACAAGTGTATTATTTGTTTTGATTTACACTGCCTTAGGTCAGGTATGGTTGGACTAGGTTGCGACCCATTTATTAATTTTAATTTATAGCACCTTAGGTTAGGTTAGGTGGTGGGGTACAGCGGGTGGCAAAGCCCGAGCGAGATAAGTACCAGTAGTCTAGGTTAGGATAGGTTAAATATATTCAGTTGTTTTGTGTTTCCCACTCCCCCCAGAATGCACACTAAAACAAGGAAGGTATATTTTCAGCTTAGGAATATGGTCATGGTTTAAAGTAGAAATGGTGGTGTAGATGTGGTTAAAGGTTTCTCGAAGAAATAGACGACTGGCTCACCACACTGTTGGCTATTACAGTACAATTGGCCATAGTCATTAGTGGAAGGGGGGTGGGGAGACCTGGGCATGTGGCCCCCCCCATGAAAAATAATGACAAAACAATAATATTGAAGATTTAGTTACTAACGTAAATGAGAAATAGAAATGGGAAAAAATAGAAAATCTGTTATAGAAATAATTCAAAACTGGTGAGTGTAGGCTTTGGTCATGAGGGCAAATGAAAAATTTTTTGTGTGAAAATGTGGCTGTGGGCATGACCTAGGTTTCCCTGTGTATGCAGTTGGTTCATTTTAAAAAGATATATAAAAAAATTTTTTTAACTATTAAAATGCACTAAAAAGTAAAAACTAATATTTTGAGACACCAGGATTTTCTTACAGTTAATCATGTCTACAAAAATGAAAGCGTGGGCACCAAACATGGAAGGAAATGCTACAAGAAATAAAAAAATATCTTTCTTTTCTTATAGCATTTCCTTCCATGTTTGGCGCCTGCTTTTATTTTTGTAGACATGGTTAATTGTAAGAAAATCCTGGTGTGTCTCAAAAAAGGATTTTTTGCTTTTTGGTGCATTTTAGTAAAAGTGTGTTTTAAACATTTTTTAATATTTTTTATTTTATACTTTTTAGTTTTGACAAATTTTAACTGATTTATGATTGTAGCTAACAAAATTGAACGTGATATCCTGTCGAGCCAAAGAAGGTTTGAAAAATCTGTAGTTATTGATTTATTTTACTAAGTCAAAGAAGGTATGAAAAATCCAAAGGTTTACATACAAATGCTGAGATACTGGGGAAGGTCACTGTAGGGTCACTAGAGGTCACTGCTTACCTGCTGATCGTGTAAGGTTGTATTGTCACCGGGATTGAGTAACCATGCAAAATTTCAAGTCCATCGGAAGAAGGGAACTGTCGAAAATTGAGTTACAAGTTTTGACCCAAACAGACGCAGAAGTTATGTAAAAAGCCTGGCAGACCAGGTGGTGAGTGGAGGTTTGTGGAAGACAAAGCACAGGGTAGACATGAGTGGTGAAATTTCGCAGTGGCTGATTGTATCACTCAGTGTTGGAGATGATGGTGACAAAGTTGCTATCTATTTTCCTTTTAGAGACTGTCATTTTGAAGTGCTCAGAAATTATTGAAATTTAATTTTTACTTTAGGAACTACTAAAAATTTTACTTGTTTGCTAGTCAGAGACCAATTTCCTTTTCTTAATTTATTGAAAGGTATCTTGAATTACTGTACCCAATATTTTGTAAAAGTTGCTGTCTGGCCAGGTATAGTATGGAGAATAGAACACTGTTCACAACTTAATATTTCTAACAGTTGTTCAGTACTAATTTATTTTTCTTTGTTTCAGTTCCTTTTGATGAAGATGAGAAAGATAAATCAGTATGGTTCCTTGACCATGATTATCTAGAAAATAAATACCACATGTTCAAAAAGGTAAGGCGGCTTATTTTGTAAGAGGATCTCATCTAAGGTGTAGGTTAACTAAAGTAAATGAAAGATTATGAAAACAGAATTCCTTAACAGGTTGATGATTATAAAGAGGGCTACCCACATTGTTCAGTTTTAACAACAATTTAAATGACATTGACAGTCTTTCTTCTCTGTCCATTGGTCTCTGTTTTCCTTGCAATTAACTCAGCATTTTTGTGTTTCAGGTAAATGCACGAGAAAAAATTGTAGGTTGGTATCACACTGGACCGAAGTTATACCAAAATGACATTGCCATTAACGATTTGGTGCGACGTTACTGCAGCAATTCTGTACTTGTTATAATTGATGCTCATGCTTCAAATATTGGACTTCCAACGGAAGCCTACTACAGTGTAGAAGAAGTTCATGATGTAAGTTTTTATCATTTTAATATATATTTTTTTAAATGAACCTTACCTCTCCATTATATAGCTTTTACTTCTGCGCCAGCAGGAGTTCGACAGATTAAAACAAAAAGCGAGAACTCTCGGTTTTCTAGGGATATCCTTCTATCCATCTACTTCCCCCACCCCCCGCCAGGGGACTAGTAGGTACAAACACCTGTAGCCCTTAGTCTACTTCTGTCGCTACTGCGGTAGGAGTTCAGGAGATGCATTCGGTTTTTCCTATTGGTTTATTCTTTAATTTTTTTAATATTCGTTCGGTACAATCATGTAAGGTAAGAGTTGCCATAATAGGCATTATTCCAGTTTTATTATCCTAAGGATATTTTTGCTGAGGGAAAAGTTATGATTAAATTACTATATGATCTTAATTGAACAAAATGCGGTAATTGATCGGTAACGAAGAGAGCTTGTTAGGTTGTAGAAACAACTATAAAGGATAATACTAATAAGACTTGAGTTAAAGGGATGTATATCTTGTCTGCTTTCCCACTTAATAACTGGTTATGCCCTCTGCTACTTCTCTTCGATCTGTTACTCCAAATGAGCTTCCCATCGATTCAAGGCATTAGATTTGATAGGTGGAGTCTTTTATTATTATTATTATTATTATTATTATTATTATTATTATTATTATTATTGTTTTATTTTTAGCACTGACCCACCGGAGAGTTTAGATAAGTTCAGGTTGTTTCCTGTGATGGAGGAAGAGTCATTGCCCCCACTTTTTACTGCCTTGTCCTTGGCACGTCCTGTCTCACTCTCTTGTTCCCTCATGACTTGGAGTGACAGGGAACTGGGACATGTCAGAAAGCGGTGCGGATCTGTGCCTGTTGTGCCCTTCCTCTAGTCGGCCTGACGTTAGTGCAGGCATTAAACTTTCTTCACCAAAGGATAGCTCGGGTAAAGAGAAGCCACCCATTGTCTTCACCGTGTTTAAGTTTGACGGCATCAGTACATTCTGTTGGTAATATTCTTCTTGTCTTTCTGATAATGTTAGTAGAATTAATGTTAGTGCAGTAAGGGTCATTTGCAGTCAAGGACTAAAGTTAAACATCCTGTAGTTTCTAGAGATGTGTGTAGAGGTTCTTGTGTTTCTGTGTTTCTCGGGATTCATTGGCATGCAAGAGGTGTGCGCAGCTCATTCTCCTGCACCTAGCGCAGTTTTGCGCATTTTGCCGCAATACCACACGTCCTTGTGTATCTCTTCCTTGCGGTCTGCCTATGCAAAGGTTTCTTCTGTTGGTTAGAATGCAAGGCTCTGCACTCATTCTTCATTACCTGCACTTGCTTCCTCTATGCAGTTTTCGCCTGCGCATGCGTCACCTATGTGGCTATCTCCTATACCAATAGCGCTTGCGCTACCTTCAGCTATTCGGCATTCATCAGCACTTGCTTCACTTATGCGGCCAGTGTCTGCGCTATCTTCGGCTTTCGCCTGTGTGCCTAGTGCTCACTAAGCAATAAGCAATCGATTTATGTTAATCTTTGCTCTCGGTTTCCCATGCATCATGTTCCCGTGGTGTCTTACTCGGACTCTCAGAGAGACTTTGGAGGTGCTTCAGGTCTCAGATGTGGACTGGCAGTGATGTTTCTCAGTTTGCGCTCGTATGCCTCTGCGCTTATCACTTGTGTGCTTTTCATTTGCACACGTATAGTTTACACTCGTATCGCCTGTACGTCTTTATTTGGCAGTGATATGCCTGTGCACCTATTGTTTGTGTGCTTTTTGACTGCACATCTAGCAATTGCATCACCTATGTGGCTATCTCCTGTACCAATAGCGCCTGTGCTACCTTCGGCTTTCGCCTGTGCGCCTAGTGCTTACTAAGCACTCGAGTTCTATTAATCTTCACTCTCAGTTTCCCGTGCATCACATTCCCATGACGTCTTACTCGGACTTTCAGAGAGACTGGCAGTGATGTTTCTCAGTTTGCACTCTTACGCTTGTGTGCCTATTGCCTGTATGCTTATCACTTGTGTACTTGTCGCCTGCTCACCTGTAGCTTGCGCTCATATCGCCTGTACTCCTTTAGTTGGTGCTGATACACCTGTGTGCCTATCATCTGTGTGCTTTTTGATTGCACATCTAGCAATTGTGCTTTTGATCGCATGTGCACCTATCGCCAGTCGGTGCACTTATTCTGCTTAACTATCGCTTACCTATGAAGAATCTTGGCAGTGCGCTATTGTTTCGACCTACATTTAATTAGGCAGGTGGTTGTCGTTAATAGCCGCAACATTCTGTTTCGGGGATTTTGGCTCCTTTGCCAGTTGCGGGAGTTTCTGTTGGTAAACAGTTGGTTACTGTATCTTTTTTTTTTTTATTTCCCCATGGTTTAGGAATGTTCTCGTTATTGTGAGATTTTTCTGATATGAATTTAGGACATTTGGTTGAGGTGACAGGTTTCCAACTGAATCAATGTCTCAATGTCTTATTTGAGCCGGAACAAGTGGTTTTATTGGCTTTGATGAAAGAAGAGTTTTTAACCCTAGGTAGAAGCTTATCTGGAGTTAGTTCATTGCAGTAAGATACTATTCTTTTGGTCCTGACTTAGGTTGAGAATAAAATAGTATCTATTTTGAAGTTTATCCCTCTCAGGGTTGTTAAATGCAGACTGGACTTTATTATAGATGAGTTTGACACTCTTATGCCAGATGGGGCAATTAGTGTGTGCTCAAATAGAGTTTATGTCTAAATGCTCTGCTCCCCTTTCCTATGTCTAAATGCTCTGCTCCCCTTTCCTGTTAGCTGGTCAAATTAGCACACATAGCCTCACCCCTAGTTATTACCTTTGCTGGAGGTAATTATTCATTATGAAAACTTTAGTGGATGTACTCAGTCACTGAGATAAGTAATTGTAGTTGAAGGTCTTCAACACCCAAAGGCTGGCTGTAGACAGTGGGATGTAAGCATCCCCCGTTATGGACCTGTTTGAGACTGAAGGAAGTGGTACATTTTCCAGTGTGTGGTTTACCAGAGCAAGGTCCCTTAGTTTGAGCAGGGACACCAAGTTGTTCCCTGGGTAGTTCTACACTGTAATACTTTCCTACTCTTGCTAGGTTTCAGGAAGTCATCAGTTATTAGGGCAACTTTGTAAGCTGTATCTTGGCGTTGATTACCCCAGGTGACCAGGAAAGGCTGGTTCCCTGGGTAGGTCTAGAATGTAATGCTTTCCTACTCTTGCTAGGTTTCAGGAAGTCATCAGTTATGAGGGCAACTTTGTAAGTTGTATCTTGGCGTTGATTACCCCAGGTGACCAGGAAAGGCTGGGTTTCCAGTTTCTTTCAGTGGTGGACGCAAGCAACTGAGAGATGAAAGTTCGCATCACATTCCACAAGCTACAGATGACTGCCTGGTATGGTCCTTGGTTCTGGTGAGCTCAAGGTGGGAACTCACAGTAATGCCATTATCAGTGCTGGGAGAGAATTGACTAATCGATTCTTCCAATACCAGTGGTCAGGATGCAAGTCATGGTCCCATGTTACAGGACTTTTCCAGCACCAATACCTCTATGAACAATATGGTAAGGTTTCTGTTGTTTCTCAAACATGAGGAAACTTCTTGGTAGCAGCTTTTAAGGCTAAAGGGCCATGTAGGCTTTGTCTATAGGTTTTTCTGAGGACAAAGAATCTAGATGTTTTTCAAGGTGTTAAAATGGAGTTTCCCAGGTGTCTTCTACGTATTTTACCTTGGAATTTGTATGTGGTTCTTCAGTTCATTATTTTGTCAACCTTTGAACTGTTTAGAACTAGCTCCTTGTGAAGAAGTTTCTATAGAAACTTCACAGTAGCCTGAGACACAGCTAAAGAGTTTGAGAGCCACAATCTTAGCTAGATAAATAGGCCTTGCTAAAGACAAGGCAATTATCATTGCCTTATTTTGAGCTAAGTACAGTTTTGGGCTAGGCCCTTATCTACAACAATATCTTTACCTAGCCTGAAGTCACTAGGACTTGAGGAACTTGACCCCTTGCGGGTCCAGTACTGTCTGTAAGGCTTGTTGGAATTGTGCTAAGAGAATTAAATCTGATGTAAAGGTTCTGTCTTGAGTGATATGGAAATTGGAGTTTCCTAAGAGTATAATACAATGTCCCTTTCCTTGGGTCTTTAGGTAAGGACTTTCATGCTAATTTCTATCCTTAATGGAAGGTAGGCCACTGGACATGTGAGCAGTGGCTACAACTTTTAAATTTGGGAACTACCCTTGGATAAGATATTGAAGTCACTCAGTGGCAAGGTAATCCTGTACTTGCTTTGGCTTATCTTCATGGTGCAGAGATTAAATACAATTATTGCAGAGCATTAACTCCTCTGGTTTGTGCAGGGAATATTATGTCCTGAATCGATAGGTAGGCTTTTTTGGTCTACTGTCTTTTAAAACTGGTTGTGGTTTTTGGAAAGCTTTGAAGTACAGTACTCTGTGTTGGGTATTAGAAGTATACCTTTTTTGTACATATGTACTTGTTAGTTATACATCATTGGTTCTGCAGGGTTTTGGCACAGTAACCCTACCCTCCTCCTGCTGAAGGGGGCATCCTCCAAAGAGACCTCAGCTATCTTCATGATGAGGATCTCGTACCTGAGTGACGATCCTCCCAAGGTGACATTAATAGCCCATGGATTGAATTAACTGAGTAAAACAAACACTTGTACAAATATTGTGTTACTAAGTAGCCTTTAAGGGTTTGCTGATTTTTACTTTCCCCACCTCCTGTTTCAAATGTGGGAATCAGTTATATAATGGAGAAGTAAGGTTCATTTAAAAAACATATACTTAATTAAAGATTTATTTGTTTAAATACATACCTTTCCATTACATAAATTGCCTTCCCTACCTCCCAACATTCAAAGTGGACAGAAGTAGACTGAAGGCTACGGGTGTTTGTACCTGTTAGTCCTCTGGTGGAGGGTGGGGGAAGTAGATGGACAAAAGAAGGATATTCATAGAAAACCGAGTGTTTTCATCTTCTGTTTTAATCTGTCGAACTCCTGCTGGTGCAGAAGTAAAAGCTATATAATAGAGAGGTAAGTATGTAAAAAATAAATCTTAAATTAAGTATTTATATTTTCTTTTGATTATGTAAAACTAACATCACTGTTTTGTTTCTCTTTGTAGATAACTTTTTCCCATTATAAGTCTTTGAGAACTAAGATAGTTGTGAACTAAGGTAGTACTGTATTGTAGTATAGCGTAAATTCACAAGCCTGATAAGTGGTTTAGGAGAAGCAGCAGACAATAAAAAAACCTGTTATTTAATGAAACAAAGTAGGTACATTATTGCACACATTGCAAGTTTGCTCAAGATGTATACATAATGACATTTACTCATTAACCTAAAAGAATTGCAAAAGGCCTTCTTGATCATGAGACTACCACTGTAAGGAGAAATAAAGCTATTGAAACTGAGACTAGACAGGATCTTATATACAGTATAGTATTCATTACCCCAAATGCCATGTAGGAATGAGACTGAAGCTAAGAAAGGCCAAATTCAGTTGGTTACTGTATTTTTAGAATACTAGTGATTTGTACTCTGTGCCCTATTGGGTGGCACATCTGTTGGTCATTGATATAGCCAGATATGGCTCTTTTTTGACAGTTCAGGCTGAGAAATAGAAATGTATGTTGTTAAAAGTCTGATGCAATAGAAAGGGAGATAGCTTACAAAAAACTGAGACAATAGACTATGAATAGGGGGCTTTGTAATGTATTCCACCATTCAGTTGTGGCATTATATTTTGATGGTTGTTTCCAGACTGTTGTAGCTAACTTGACTCTGAAGCAGACTTTTAACAGATTGCTTTTTGCAGCATTGACACCACCTGTGTATAGGATGCAGAAATTTCTTAGACTCCATAAGCAGGAGAACAGAAGCCTTAACCTCATTTAAGTTTTATAAGATATGGGAAGTTGTGGATAAGAAGGAAGGTGGGGAGGAAGTGAGAGGAAGGTGAAAAGGCAGGAAAGCTTTCAAACTCAGGCCAGAAGTTTTTTTATTCTATAAAAAAAGAAAAATCCTACCACCGTGGATTCTAGCACTATCACTTGACCCACTGGCCTTTATACTAAGGCTTGCAAGTAGCACAGGTGTCTGAGCCAAAGCATCATTTACCGACCAAAAAAAAAAAAAAAAAGGAAGATATTTTCAATATTGGGGTACATTATCATTAGATGGAATTAAGCAACTTGGCATGCCAAACAAGGGTGACAGTGGTAGACAAAATATTGAATTAAAAATAAAATTTATTTCCGAGTGTACAGCAAATAAAGCAATGGGTGAATAAAAGCAGGGAAATTACTTTACATGAGGGACTGTATGTAAAGCTGTTGGACAAGTGCATTGTCATTTTTAATAACTGTTCTGTGGTTAGTCACTGAGGGTCATTTAAAGTAGGTACAGTCTTTAAATTTTGGTAAAAAAAAATTCTAGTTTGAAATCTAGAAATATCTAGGTACCCTTGGTAAGGTGTTTTAACCGTACTTTGATTTTCTAGGATGGCACACCCACTACAAAAACGTTTGAACATGTTTCCAGTGAGATTGGAGCTGAAGAAGCAGAGGAAGTGGGTGTAGAGCATCTTCTCCGTGACATTAAGGTATGTAGTCTTGGAAGACATCTTGCTGGTAATGAAAATCTCAATGTTTTTATATCTGGGTATAAATAAAAAAAAACTTTGGGGATTGTGGGTAATTCTTTCAGTAAAACATTAATACACTATAATAAATGAGAGAGAAATATTAAATTATAGGTAAGCTTGATGAACTGAAGTAACAGTCACCCAGTGTTTTGAATTATAAAATATCTCTTACTGGTTCATGCTTTGAAATTTTTTGTGAACTAACAATGCAAATTGTAATTAAAGTATTTACAACACTACAATGATTTTACAGAGTTCATCTTTTGTGTTCTGAAACTTATTATTGAAGGCAAACTGTTAATGAATTTATTATGATGATGATCTTGCTCTCAAAAGATTTGAGGAATGTCCTTAGAAATGGAGGCTAAACCCCACTTTCACCCATATTTTTCACTTTAGGCTTTAGTTGAACAAGAAAAAATATTTTTTTGGCATGTTACCATGATTTTCATTTTTGAGGCTGTGTTCATGTACATTTTTTACAGCTCTTTTTAGTATGATGTTTGTGTATACACTAAATTATAATATTGTAGCCTTGTCATCTTACACTTTACACAATACCTTGTTGTTTCTACGGGAATACAAACCATCACATTGTATATAGGAGCATCTTCCAGTGTGACATGGAAACAAATCATACTTGGTATAAAGGTAGTTAACCAGGTTCTTATCATACTGTCTGTATGTGATTCTTGCAGGGAGAGGGCTTGCTCAAGAGCTTCCTCTGCAAGGAATGCATATAATGGAACTTACCTCAGTAGATTAGGTTTGGGAAGAGGAGGAAGAGAGACAATAAGCACTCATCAGCTTCTGTAGAGGAAATACTCCCCTGTTGACACCATCTAACCCATCTAGCTCCTTCTTAACCCCCATCATCCATTCAGCTCCACTCTTAAGTGTTTTCCCTCGACAGGGAGTAACTCTAGGTCCAAAACTGAATTTGATCATGACCTCTCACCCAAGGACCCCCGTAGGGGGTTAGTGCCGTCAGTGCACCTCATTCAGTGCACTGTAGGCATTACTTCAGGTTCTCTGCAGCCTGCATTCGCCCCCCTAGCTGCAACCCCATTCGTTCCTTTTACTGTACCTCCTTTAATATTCTCATTCTTCCATCTTACTTTCTTACCCACTCTCTAAAAATTGATTCATAGTGCAACTGCAAGGTTTTCCTCCTGTTACACCTTTCAAACCTTTTACTGTCAATTTCTGTTTCAGCGCTGATTGACCTCATAGGTCCCAGTGCTTGGCCTTTAGCTTAAATTCTATATTTAATTCAATTCAACTCACCCAAGGATGTAGCTGCTGCTGATGGAGATGCTCCATCAGCAGCTGTTGCTGTGAATTTAACATGGATGCTCCTGGTTTCTGCAAGAAGATGTTGGCACTTCCATATCTTAGAATATTCTGAATAGTTTTCAGATTGTTTTGCTCATTTATGAGTGGAATAATTGTTTCGCTCATTTATTGAGAGGAATAATGTGGGTAAAGCGAATGCCGCTTCTTATCTGTTGACTGTCCCAGCAAGGGGGTAACCTTCTGGTCTATTCTTGACCCTGGTTGCAGCTTGCTCGTGGTGTCTTGGAGGAGGAGAACGCCCTGATCTGGGTGCCTAGGAAGTCCCTTGCCACCAGCAAATTGAGTAAACTCATCCCCTGCTGCTTTCACACCAGAGGAGGCACTAGATACCCAAGGATGCAGAGGCTACTCCAGTGGCACTTGACACGTCAGTTTGTGGACTGACCAATGATCAGTCATTGGAGTTATGACGTCATGAATGTTCTTCCTTTTCCACTGCAGAGGTGGTTGCAATGGAGATAACGATGATTATGCTTGAGGCATCTTGTCCAGGAACAAAAGGGTGGTGTACTGGAGCTTGTGTCAGGAAGCAGAGCTCTGGCCTGTGAAAACCCACAAATTAAGGATATTTTTCTGCTGCACTGTGTAAAAAATCAAATTTGGTTTTTGTATTGTATGTCAAGATTTATGGTAATTTCAAATCAAAAAAGCTTGAAAATTAGTGGTAAAAACTTTGGTGAAGTTGTTCCGAGATTGATACCATTGTCTGTTTTACAGGATACAGTAGTAGGATCTCTAGGGCAGCGCATTACAACCCAATTGTTGGGTTTGCGGGGTCTACACAAACAGTTGAGTGAAGTTGCTAATTATTTGAAGCAGGTGGTTGACGGCACATTACCAGTTAACCATACTATAGTATATCACCTTCAGGTAAGTCTTTTGACAATTTTTGTACTACAGAAATCTTGGTAATTAGTTTCCAACAACTTTTTGGTATACAAAGTGGTAAATAAGTTCTAACCTGTATGTAAGAGATATGTAGTGCATTAAATCCATGATTGTATTTTCATATTTCAGGATATGTTCAACTTGTTACCAGACGTAACTGACACGGGATTAGTGAAATCTCTTTATGTTAAAACCAATGACCAGATGCTGGTAGTTTATTTGGCTTCTCTCATTCGATCTGTCATTGCTCTCCACAACCTTATCAATAACAAGCTAGCCAACACTGATGCAGAAAAGAAAGAAGGCAAAGACAGCAAAGATAGTAAAGACAAGGATAAAGAGAAGAAAGAGAGTGACAAAGAAAAGAAAGATGAGTCAAAAGATGACAAGAAGAGTGAAGACAAGAAATAGCTATAGTAGTAATATCTGAGTTTTGTGATTAGTTTAAGGACTCTCTGCTTTATTGCTTGGAGTTGAGGAAAGTTATTAGAAAGTAAGTGGGATTATGCATCTAATATTTGTTTAGGTGCTTCATTACTAAAATTTTATTTAAGTCTAGTTCTACCTGTACTATTGTTTTCCAGAAAATAAAGAAAATTAATGTTTAATTTAGTCATTCCCTACAGCGAGTGTTCTACATTAGGACAGAATGAAAGGTTACATGGAGTGATATATTAGCTGACAATGGTGAAAGTCCAGTATATCAAAAGTAAAACGGTTTCTTATTGTGATTTTAATTTGAAGTACAGTAATGTAAATGTTTATATTAATTTCTATTAATATAAACAAATTTAACTAGCAGGCTTGTTAGGAAGTTTAATGCTTAAGCAGTGAACATGAACACTAAAAACTCAGCACTGTCAAATATGATGTATGTGAATAAAAAGGTAACTACTTTAAGATGTGTAAAATTTAATGATAAAAATATTCTACATTTCTTGCACTTGCTAACCAAAGAAAGTACTGTAAAGAAAATGGCTGAGATAAATTGGAGATTAGCATTTAAATAATTAATTTAAAAAGATGAAAACTGATGTTTGGTGGTTACACACCTGAGTTGGCATTGTCTCTTTGCTCCTCTTCCGCTGTGAACCAAGGACAGCGAGCGTGGGGATCATGGTTTGATCTACAAAAATTAGGCTATAAAACCAGGCACTGGGACACTTTCACTGCTTAAGACCATAAAAAGAGGGAGTTGAGTGACTGGGCAGCAAGATGGAAGAATTGAAGAAAAAATGGAGGTAAAGTAAGGGCTAAAAAGTGGGTGCAGCTAGGGGCTGAAGGGACACTTTTAGCATCATTATTCAGAATATGAACCCTACTCATATGGAACAAGCCCACAGGGACCACTGACTTGAAATTCAAGCTTCCAAAGAATATGGTGTTTGAAGTAAGAGGTGGTAAAGGGAAATACAGAAAGAAGAGATCTCACTTGTTAAAAAAGAAAAAATATATTTATAATAGATAAAAATCTATTAAAATGCAAGGAAAATAGTATTAGGGTAGTAATGCATTGCATCTTTGCTTGAACTTCTAAAGTTCCAATTGTGCATCCTCAGGGAAAGTGTCACTGGTCCAACAGTATGAGGAATAAAGGACGTCTGGAACCGAGAAGTTCTACAATGAGGCACTACTGCATATTGGTGCTGTTCAGCAAATCTGGTTGCTCTCGGCACGAAAATGGGGTCAGGGATCAATTGTGAATGTGAAAGATCTGTTAAAATATAACTTATGAAAAACTGACAAACAAGAGACCATCTGTTGATGGTCCAAGTCATAACTGCTACTATTTGGAAACAAACTTACCACAAACTCTAAGAGAGAAATCTCTGGCAGAAGCAGATAGCCATACCAGAGAACTAGCCTCCATGGACCAAGCATGGACAGACCAGACTAATGCTGTCCCACCAGCAGGTGCAGGGGTAAAAGCCTGTGAGAGCTGAGGAACAGCAGGAGAAAACAGTGTATACTATCCTCTGAAAACCTGTTCATCTTCCACTTGACAGGCAAGACACTCCACACTGTTGAAGGATGGTTTGCACACCTGACTTCTGCAAAACAAAGACTATGAGGGTCAACATCAAAGGCTGACATAAACCTAGCACACACGGTATGTCAAAGATGCTGATCCACCTTTAAACAAGAAGAATCATATATCATCACTCTTGGTTCATAATCAAAATTACAGTCACATTACATACCAAAGTCATTAACAAAAAAAAAAAAAGCTTCCACAACAGCTACAGTGATATAGTTCAGCAAAGCACAGACATGTCCTGCTGACAATAAGGCACTCCTCTCTCTCTCTTGTAGCTAGAACTATCTTGTTACCAAACTTCAATGACTCCAAGTGGATGATGGTCTGTAACCTCACGGGAACAATCAACAAGTGTAGACAGAACTACAGTATGCTATTATGAAAACCTAAACATATGACAGACCCAACATTGCCTCAAAAACAATATATGAAATTAACTACATGGTCAAACACTAGCCATCAAGAGCAGTTAACACCAAATAACATCTAAAATGCTTAACTTGTAAGGAAATGTTTTTAACTTGTATCTTTTATGCACTGAAGAGGAATTTAAAGATTAACTACCCAGAATATCTATTATATTAATGTTATATGTGTACAGTACTAGCAAACACGAACGATGGCGAGCACCTGCTAATATCAGTTGAACAACCTTGAGTGATGCCCTAAAAGCTTAGCAAGTGGAGTGCACTGTCACTAGCACCCTGCAAAAGTAGGGATCATGGAGATATATATAATTGATGGGGTTGTTATGAGAAACACAATATTGAGTAATACAGTAAGAATGACAAACTGAATTTACAGAAAAATCCTCAAATACTTGCTACACAGTGGGTTAAGAGAAAAATACAAAGGAAAAAAACAAAATATGTTAATACTTACAGATAGTTACCAGCAAAGTGATAATCTCATTACGATGTTTGTAAAATTTTCATATAGTTGGCTAGCTTTAAAAGATGAGAAGGGATTGGTTTATTGTTTATGAAAATTAGGCTATAAAGCCAAGCACAGGGGCACTTCCAACCATTCAGTGTTTAAGACCGTGAAAAGAGGGTAGTAGAAGTGATTGGACAGAAAGATTGAAAAAAGAAGTAGAATGGAGGTAAAGTAAATGGCTGAAAAGCAGGTGCAACTAGGGACTGAAGGAATGCTACACACAACTTTTAACAATGAACTTAAAAAGGCCCATAGAAACTATTTAACATGATAAAACCTTGTATTTTGATTGATAAACTTCTGTAATCCTGATCACTGCAGAATGTGATCTGTGATCAAGTTCACAGAAATTCTGTAAATAAAATACGTGGTTTTGTCACGTAATGTTGTTATGGGACTTTTCAACTACACAGAACACTGTTAGGTTAAAGTAAAATACTGTTCAAATTTAAGTAATACTTACAGTGAAATCTGAATACTGTTACTAAAGTTTTAAAATGCCAGATTTATTTAAAAAATCACCAAGTCTAATAAGACTTCAACATTCCTATAAAACAATGTAGATATATAAAACATAGGCATTTGCATACAGCTATTGTAGTATTTATTAAAAGTCATGTTTTAGAGTCTTTGTACATCAATTTTTTAGTGCTACAACCATCTGCCTACCATTACACATGACAAATAAAAATACAGTGCTATACAAACTTTATCACACTATAGTAACTATCAGCTTTGAATTTTGCTTAGGTAGCTAGATTTAGAATTATATTTACAAGCTTATAATTTCCAGATTGTTTAACAACTGGTCATGAAAAAATAGTTGTACTAGTGACCATTATAATCACTTTGTCCAAGAGCTTCTTTAATTTAGTAAACATAAATTACTTACAGGGAAAAAAAATTGTTATGCAAAGTTTAATTTGACATAGCTTCTGAAAACTACCAAGTACTTTGAGATAATCTACAATTGATATAACAAGAAGTTTGGTCCCTAATTGTGTTACTGAGTATACCATTTAATTCCAGTACTTCAATCCATGTCTCCATTTCATTTATCACTTGAGTTGTAGATTAAGCTGGAATTATGATATGCAAAATGAACAAACACAATTCCAAGTTCCTAAGGTAGTAAAATAACTTCTAAGGTAAAATCTGCTAGTATGGTTCGATAACTATCAAAAAGAAATCCACGATGCAGTATCATTAGTTTTCTGTAACCTGATAATTTCCCTCTATCCTAACAACGTACCAAACCAAGCCAGTCACACTTGCCGACCTTTTTTCTTTACAAATTTACTCTAATATAGGTTCCTGAATCCAAGAGCAGCCTTCACCTAATGCGCCAAGACAAGCATTATTTATTTTCATGTTACACATGTGTAACATCTTGAAGCATTATTAATTTATTTCACAATTATTTCTTAAAAAGTACGGGATCAGATCTGGGCACTAATAAGAACTGGGTTCCTAATTACTGCCAATTCTATCACAGCAACCAGAATAATACAGCATAATGAATACTAAATACTGTAGTACTATATTCGAAGTCCTCAACTTCCAGACTACTAATAAACAATCATATACAGTAAACCTCCGGTATTCACGGGGGATGCGTACCGCAACCCGCGCCCCCCAACATATAGCTAAAATCTGCAAATGCTTAAAACCCCTATAAAAACACTTAGAACTGCCTATTCTGATAGATTAAATAAAAAAAAAACTCTAGAAATGTGTATACCTTAGTATTTTAATAGTTCTATCACAAAAAGTGCATTTAGTCATGAAAATATGAAAATACAGTAATTAGTGAATATTTCTCAGAGAAAAATGCCGCGAATGAGCGAATTTTCCGCAAATAATGGGTAGTTGCGTTCCACAGAGAAATCCGCGAATATGGGGGGTTTACTGTATCATCTGGTTTCCAATACATGAATAATAAAAAAAGTATACTTGATGTATCGCCCAAAAATATCTAATGCTATTTCATATCACCTGTAGGTGCTGAAAAGGCAAGTCTTTTGCTTTTTGCAAATTTACTCAACCAATAGGTAGATGCAATCACCATCCACCAATTCATTAACTATATCACCTTTTACTGTATTTGTACTGTTTACTAACCATGCACAAACAAAAAACTTCAGTGATAGATCAGTCTGTTGGCTAAGAGATTTTAAAATTAAAGGAGAGGGCTAAATTAAGTATTTTATCTGTCAGTCATGATGAATTACTATACCTGAACTTCGCACAATACTAAATTCTAACCTGACTGGATCAATCAGCTCACATACTTGCAAGATTTTCAAGCTTAATGACAGCAAATTCTGAAATGAACTGCAGTGACAAAACCATCCATTTATCACTAAAAATATACACTAATCTCATTATGTAGATTAAAATGGCTGCATATGGAGGTGTGCATGAGCTCAACTAAAATTAGGTAGCATTGTTTTTTGTTGATAATTACTGTATTAGTAAGTGGAAATGAAATTCATTAATTCGTTTACTGTTAAGTTTAGTACACTGCATATAGCATTCCACTGCTACCAAGGTTAAACAAAGAAACTAGTATATTTGGAACTACTAAGTTCATAATATGGGAACGTGGATGTTAAAAATCTAGCTTCAGCTCTATTTTCAATAAAGCAATGTGAATACAAACATGAACTCTATACTGTTAGTATTGGACCCATCAAGAAATTGAATATAAATGGAGGAACACGCCAGATGTCTAAATGTGACTCTACTACCTGTTTACTAGCTGATTTCAATTTCAGTTTACAATTAACACATGAGATTGATGACAAGAGAAGCTTAGGATTGAGAGAACCCACATTTTCTGCAAGAGCTCCAATAAATTCTACCTCGTCTCCCATCTGCAATCCTAGCGCAAATTCATGGTAATCATTATCAGCAATAATCTTTATTAAAGATGTACTAGCACCAAATTTCCAAGATGATGAAGATGAACTCATTGCTAAAGTGATTTCAAATGTATATTCATTCCAGTTATCTAGTACACAAGTGTCTGAACCCAGAGCACTTTGAATCACATGGCAATGGTCATTGTGACTGGACGGAGTTTTACCTGGACAAGGATTTAGTCGTTTACCTACATAACACCTTAGAGGCTTTTCAATTACTTCAGGTACTAAGTTTAAGACTTTTTGTGGTAAGTTCCATATGCTTACAATTTCAACTTGAGTAACAGAACCTTGCCATTTAACAAATGTCCCTTGTAGAGGTAAACACCTGTGAGCAGTGGCAGCACCTGTATCTTTAGAAGGCCAGCATACATTCTTGTAATTTTCCCAAAGTAAATTTGAATGCTGCAGTGAAGGTATCCTTTGCATCATACTGGACTGAAAAACAAACATCAGAACACCACATCCTATAACTACCTTACTCAAGAGTATTAAACTAGGCCACCACTTTTTAAGAATTAAAGTTAAACCTACGCATAAAATGAGAATCAAAACAGCTGTGTAAAGCTCAAAACCTATATGCAAACAAAGACTAGCAATAAGCAACCCTGGAATTGCAGTTAGAATAAAAGGAGTGAAAAATGGTAGCATGACTAGAACTGACCATGTGGCAACTGGGATTACCAGGTTACTTGGTAATGTAACAAACTGAGTTGCCATGACTGCTAGGTGGCACCACATTAGACCTATCAAATGAGGGAGCAGAAATGCTAAGCCATGCTTCAAAACAACAGCTGCACAACAAGAACACCATATTAAATGTATGACAGATGCAAAACCTAAATTCAGTTTTATTGTATGCCATACATAAATATGATGAGTAGCAAAGACTTCCTCTAGCCCAGTCCCGGTTACAATGGGAAGCAGCCAAGTGCTAAGCCTTTTACACATCTCTGGAGCAATAGCTAACAGGTGAATAAAAAGAGAAACAAACTGCCATACATTCAGCTCTTCGGGTACAAGAAAAAAAGTTAGTACTGTAAACAGATAAAGTGCTGGCAAAAAATTAACAAGTAGGTTTGATGAAGTGAGTGGCACAGCACCTAAATAAAACACAAGAGCTACAAATGTGATAGCATAAGGTTTCCAACATCTTGATTTAAACTTATTTTCTATTTGTGCTACATTGAGATCAGGACAATAGTGAGAAAAGACTACTGACCACATACGGAAAGAATCAAAACGTTTTCTGACGAGCAGCATGTGTGCAGATGACGACATCATGACTATCAGTGCAACACAAGCAACAGCAACTGGGAGAACATCATTAACCTTCATTGTTCCTACAAGTACTACCAAGGCAGACATGAAACTTAACACTGCTATCATGTTTAAAGGACTATTTAAGTTCAAGGTTCGCATAAAAAAATTTGTTAACACAACACCCAAAAAGTGTAAACAGCTTTTGTAAATTTCTACAATTAATCTATGTGGTAAATATAAAAGTTTTTGCAACTGGGACTGTTGCTGAGTTTCCATGGGAGTTATGTAGTAGTGAAGAGGTGGAACACGACCCTCACAATACAAAACTGATGAAGATACCAAGTGATCTTCCGTAAGCCGTTCACCTCCATAACGCTTCTCAAGGTTACAGCCATCTTCAGTATTTGTGGTTTCCTGTTGGGAAAGTAAAAAAAATTCAAAGTATTCAAATAAAACATCTGTTTTGTGCATTACAATAAACGTAAAATTAGGTTAGCATCCAGCAACTGGCCATACATCAACAATTCTGATGAAACAAATCTTTGAAACTTTGAAACTAATTTTCCTTAAGGCTACATATACACTTCCAGTCTCTTTTAATTACTGAAAATATTTTGTGGTCCACTCAGGACTAGCGTTTTCAACTACATACTTTCAACCTTTCCCCAATAACTGTTGTGCAATTCCAAAAGATAATATATTCAGGACTACTCTACAGAGGACTAGTGCTGCCTACCTGGGAATCCAATATATCCATGTTGAGGTATATAGGAATTTACAAATATGACAGAATTAAATACACATCTGCATATGTATTACACTACTAAATACCATAAGTAGTTAATGAAACCAAAATATTTCAGTAACACTGCTAAGCCCAGGCACAAAAAAACCAATGTTACAGACAACAATTATAATAACATTGTAACTGTGATACAGTAATTGTAATGTTTAAAAGCAACCACAACACAAATCTAGCTTTGCCTTCCAATACATTAAAAATAAACAGAATCCTTTTAGGTTAATTACAACATAAGCATCAACAAATCCTATGAGTAATGGACATAACTAGGCTGGCAAGTCATTCATAAAAAGTAATAAAGGCTAGCACAAACCATCTCACCAAAGAAAATCATGATTCAAGAAAATAATAATCACAATGTACTTATATAACTAAAAATATGACCAAAACATTTCACAACTGTCAGTAGAACAGACAGCTGTTCAAATAAACTCCATACTTATAGATTTGCCATCAGGTAAGGTACTTGTAGTAAGTGTTCAAGGTGGAGTAAGCACACACAAAGTTACACAAATCACAGGTAATTAATTATCACCACTAAATTATCAACACAAGACAATAATGCAGATTATAGTTCAGGTAGAATAAATGATTCAAAATTATGATGATGAAGACTATTGTAAAATTTTCTGGGGAACAAGATTACAGATATTCAAACAAGAGACAGAGTATGACCAGGAGAACTAACCGATCCCAGTGCATCCTCCAGTAGCGGAAAGGGAGATATTTTTTCTTTCTGGACAATTCTGGAAATGACTGCTACTGCAGGAAATGCTAATTCAAAGTAATGAGTGTATTATCAAAGAAACTGCATTCAAGACTGGGACCCTCCAATTTTCTTAACGATAAATAACACTGCAAGAAATTGTTGAAGCACCGATAACTACGTTGTTTCCCAACCTGAGTTTCCAATTACTTGTGGTTTACACTGGCTCAAAAGAAAAATACAATGCTTCTAGCTAGCTTTAAAGACCAATGGGAAAACGAGATTACTGGATTCACCTGATATCTTATTAGCGTAAGAAACCAGTGAGGAAACTACTTTAAGAGCAGTTTTGCTTAACTTTGATTTTTTACATTCTTATATTCATGTTTACCTGAATAAAATACCCAAAATGCTTACTAATCAACCTCAGGATTGCCTAAGAAGGCATTCAGGTTTAGGCACATAAATAAGAGGATTAACTAAACAAAAACTTCTTTCAGTTTTCTTCTGAAGATGGAAAGAGAAACCCACAAGATTCTTGTGTATAACTCGAGATCAAAGTAATATGTAAATATTTATCAGTAAACAAGTTATACACAAGAATCTTGTGGGTTTCTCTTTCCATAATAAGAGGATTTATAATCTATATATATATATATATATATATATATATATATATATATATATATATATATATATATATATATATATATATATATATATATATATATATATATATATATATATATATATATATATATATATATATATATATATATATATATATATATATATATATAAACACAACACAGTATACAAGATTACACAATGCATACAATATTATCATCATTAAGTTTCTCTAATACAGTTTTCCTACTTTCTTAAAACAATTTCATGATAACTTTATCAATTATGGTACAGTATTTGACAACACTTGAGTAATAAATTATAGATTATGTACAATAAAATTATTACCTCAATGAACTCTGAAGAATCCTCTTTGCCACTAACCAAGTTGTGAATTTTGGTGCTCAGGGTGGCACTATTTATAAAATCATTCCCATCACTCAAACTGAAAATAAAAAATAGCATTACTGGAAAATGACCATGACACCAAAAAGGACTGGATATCACATTTTCTTTCTTAATAAAAGCTGAATCAAAAGTGTTGTATCTCATCAAAATCTTGCCTGGCCTCTGTGACAAGGGTAATCACTGCTGCTACTACAAGCAATATGCCATATGTTTCTCTCAAGACTCATTTGACTGGGATCATTTTTCAAAATAATTCATGTTTCATTCAAACATTTACATATGAGATCTATGGCACTGAAGCAAGAAATTATTCTGTGTAATTGTAATGAGAGAAGAAACTTTGAAAAATATATACGCCATTACATTAATGAATAAAAATAATTTAGATAAGCTAACAGAAATCTTTATTTAAATCATTCCCCAACATGAGATACCATGATACCACTACAATCACTTCAACCATACTGGTAATGACCAGCATTTGTTGGATAATATTAAAAAAACAATTTATATCACAAAATCATATTTCACATGAACTTCTTGCCTAGCATCTAGATTATTCTGAATGCCAATGGAAACTGAACAAAGAGTATTACACCAATACCCTTTAACCCTTACAGGACGGGCTAAATATATACAGTATTAAGCACACCCCCGACCGGGCAAACTTTAAGGTTGGCCAATTTAAGAAAAAACACAACAATGGAAAGAGGAAGATATGCATATGCACATGGTGTTACAAAAAATTCTAGAAGATATTTCTGTACCTTCCATGGGAAGCTGAAAGTGAATATTTACAACCCTGTGTGGGGCATCTTTTCCAAGACACTCATAAAAATATGCTAATTTTACCAAGTTATACATGTTTTTTCTAATAATTTATTTTACTTTATTTTGTAAAATTATAATCACAGCACTCACAATATCATAACAGATAAGAACTAAAATCAGTCACAAATTCTGAGTATATTTAATGTAAAATATTTATGAGACTTATTGAAATGGGGAGATGCAGTAACTCTTTGTGAGGTAGTGTATACATGTTTTTTCAAATATTTCTTTGCACATTACTTTGCAAAATTACAATTCTAGCTAAACTACTATCATAAAAGATAAGAACTAAAATCAACAGCAATCCCTGGGTGTATTTAGGAGCAAATAAATAAAAAGACGTCCTGGGGCTAGGGAGAGGCAGTACATTCCTCCAGGAAATCTCAAGGCACACTGATCCACCTCTCTCCTGTACTGAGCTACTACAGCTGCCATATGTCATTTATGGACCACTGAAATGATATGAACATTTTTCCCGTTAAATTCACCTAAGCCGTATGGCGTGCATTATTAATACTCATAAGAATTAGCCCGGCATTTGCTCAAAACCTGATATAGTTCCTTACATGATCATGCCCATCCATAAGGGTTAAAGAGCCAAAAACATGCAAACTAGGGACCAAATGATTACTTTCAGCATAAGCATTCAGATGTTTTGTCTAAATGAAAGACTGAAAAAAAGTATACCTTAGTTTAACCAGACAACTGAGCTGATTAACAGCTCTCTTAGGGCTGGCCCAAAGGATTAGATTCATTTTACGTGGCTAAGAACCAATTGGTTACCCAGCAATGGGACCTACAGATTATTGTGGAATCCGAATCATATTATAATGAGAAATGAATTTCTATCACCAGAAATAAATTTCTCTAATTCTTCATTGGCTGGTCAGAGAATAGACCGTGGGTCCAGCAGAGTGCTAACCGAGAACAATACCAACCCGTCCAATGAGGAACTAATGAAAGACTGAAACCATGTGTAATCAGCAATGCTAGAACTGTCACAACCATGTTAACCTCATGGAGTAACATTACTATTTCTCCAACAAGTGCAAAAGAACCAAAATATAACAGATGACTTAGGAGCTAAGTAATCAGCAGTTTTTACAAAAACATAGGCAAATACCACTGGAGTCTACACCTCCATACGAATAGAATTGTATACAGAATTCAAGCCAGAGGCCAAGCACTGGTACCTATGAGGTCATTCAGCGCTGAAACGGAAACTGACCGTAAAAAGGTTTGAAAGGTATAACAGGAGGAAAACCTCAGAGTTGCATTACGAAACAATTGTTAGGAGAAGGTAGAAAGTCAGATGGAAGAAAGAGAATATAAACAGAGATATAGTAAAAAAAATGAAAGAGGTTGCAGCTATGTGCAAAGACCAACTTCAGGAATAAGAAATGATGCATGTCAAGCTCATCGATCCTTTGCTTTCTGTCAAACACTTCAGCCAAAATGGGATTTTTCATGCAGACATTGAGTGACAACCATGTGATTTAGGCAAAGGAAGAAATTGAGCCTACACCAGATTGCAAGGAAATTGGTAGAAAGACTCACTGAAACTATCAAAAACCCTTTCTTGTGAGGAACTTCATCTACAGTATTTGAGGTAATGAACAAGAACAGACTGTTTATCCTTAAACTCATAGGACAGAAAAAAAAAAAAATTACAACACAGGTCCCAAGTGGTCAAAAAAAGAACTAAGACCACAGAAGGGACCTTGAACCACACAAGAATAGGATGAGCACCACAAGTGAATATGGTAATGTAAACACAAATACAGGATACAAAAGCACCTCTTTTTGGTATCCGGATTGATATTCCTATCCAAGTTAAAATTCTTAATTCGCACAAGACTGTCTACCTCTCTAAAAAGATAGAATCCTCATACTAAGTATGGAAGGTGAAAGTCAATTTGGCTTTAACATTACTGAGAGAGAATAATCTTTCATTACCTAAAGATGAATTTCAATTTTTTAATGTACAAAGTCATACTTTAATACAAAGTGTAAGGCTATCTAATGAGATATCCTAAAAGACAGATAATGTTCACAAATTTTACTAGAACTCATATGAATCATGTTCCAGTTTTATTACTGTACTCATCCACTTAAATCTGTTTTCCACTTTTTTCTACAACACTATCTATGAAAGTGCCAAACTTCAAAAGGAAATAAAGTATTAACTAAACAATTTACAAAATTAATTCAACACTTATACCCTATTGTACAGCTGTAGTAATGTAAACCTAAAGACCTGTTTCAACATTTCCTTTCCTATGGCTTCCAGTCTTGCAAAATTACCTTGATCTGCCTTTCTCATCTCTCTAAAAATCTTCAAAAGACTAACTCTCATCAACCTCTGGATAATTCTTGCTTCAATGTTAATTCAGGTTTTTATGAGGCTTACATTACCTTTCCTTTTCCATTTGAAAATTCAATAGGGGCACTCAAACTTTTTACCAAATTAAGCATGAATTGTTTTATTGTTTTATTAAAACCACTTTCACCTAAAAAAATTCAAGGATGCCCTACGACTCTTTTGTTGAAGCAAACAGAAACTTATCAACATTTGCAATGAATATGAAATTTACATACCTACAGAAGAGTAAATGAGCTGCTCTTCTTGCCAATTTTTCTTGCAGATCCATCGCAAGGCACTCTCTAATTTCTTTGTAATTATGCTCACATATCCCTGAAAAAATAAAACAACAAAGATCTTAAACATTCAACTCTTATAACTGTCACTTTCACAATTATATTTAATAACTGGATATTTTTGCTAGGAGTAATTACTGAACTCAATATCCTCCTAACACTATTGTTAGCTTACAGAAAGCTATACTATCATCAGTTATACAAAGTTCCAGTTACCAAGACTCCATTAATCTAAAGAAATAAAATACAGGAGCTTAGCTGTGCCAAACAACTTGCCATTTCAATGTAAACTATGACTTACCAATATTTTTATTAAGGCAATCCTGTAGAAGTTCTGTGGCTTCTTTATTACCCTGCAGGGACGATTGGTTGAGCCAGAACACAGCTAATCTTGCATCTTCATCCTCAGTTTCTGCATCTGTTGGACAACTGAATAGTTAAAGACCTTCAAATACTTTTGATCCTCATTGTTCTCAAAATGAAAAAGCTTATACTTCCCCTTAAAATTTAAGTTTTGAAACTTCTCAAAAAATTAATCCTGAACAAAAAACTCTTTAATAAAAGCAGTTTCAAGATACTGCGGTAGTAGCATTTTCTAAATCATCAAATAACCAAATTATTATGTTGCATATGAGCAACTAAATTTACACATCATATAATCTGAATAAAAATAAATATGTAGCAAGACTCTCAAATTTTACTTATCTATACTGGCAGTCCCCGGTTATCGGCGGGAGTTCCGTTCTGACGGTGTGATGATAACTGAATATCGTCGATAACCAAAAAAGGGATTTTGACAAAGGAAAAATCTATTTCTGGGGGAAGACCTGTGTCACCCAGTGAAATGGTTCCATTTAGGGCTTATCAGCGCTAAAAAGCACCAATTTTTGTTACTGGTGCCTCTGTTAGGTTTGTAACAGCACCAATAGGCGAAAATTGGCGATTTTCTGGCAAAAAAATTGCCCATTTTCATCGTTGGACAAGCCCGGCAAAACTGGATCGCCGATAACCGAGTCCACCAATAACCGGGGACTGCCTGTAAATCCATACTTTCTTGACTGGAACTTAAAGAAATTAATAACTAAAATCAATAAAACCAACCATCTCCCAACTGCTGTAATAAAGTTCGTCCCATCACTAACTGAGATTCTGGACATCCATCTTCTGCTAGCTGACTTCGCATTCTCCGCAGTAAACCTCTTGGGCCACCTATAAGAAAGGAGGCAAAATGTTGCTTTCAAATAAAATCTTGTTGAAAACAAGGTGATAAAAAATATAGGCTAGAAAGAGACTGAACTTCTCTCTGCACATTTCCACTAAAGAAGTGACTCATTAAATAAATGAAGACACATTATTCCTTCTGGTCGTGGTATCTTGGTTATTTCGTGCTTAATGTTGAATGTCATATGAATGTTTGTGACAACAATACTTTTCAAGTGGAAAATGGGCACTTTGCTTGATGTTGTTCACATCAAACTGTAACCGAGAAATCCCCTAGCCGTGCTATCCCATCCATAAATACAGTGTTCTACTCCGTCTTTGTGGAAATTTAAAGTATCACAGTATTACCAAAGTTTTTAATCATTTACTACAACACTTGCAGCCACACTTGGCTATGGCTGGGTTACAAGGTTATTTAACCTAATATCTAATCTGTATACTGTATATAAACCTCTGTTAGCCTAATTCCAACTATTTTGTCCATTACTCCATACTCTTTTCAGCCTAGCCTACATACTAATCCCAGGCCTACCTTGGAATTAAGCTAGGCTACGTTTAATCCAGTCACCATATTTGAACCTTTATTTTTTAAAAAGACCTATGCATTCAATCCATATACAGTACTCTATTAAAATTTGCATTACAATGCTACTTTACACTAGACCAATGAAGATTTTAGAGAGCTAGGCTTGTACACGGTTAATAAACTACAAGTACTTTGAGCCTCACCAACAGACTTTAATACTGTGTTATAAATGGTCGAATGATAATAATTTTAATGTTTCATCATGTTACACAAAGGATACGTGAATTATTAGTTATATATTTGCTGATAAAAGTAAAAAGTTTCCAAACATATTTTAACTCTACTGATGTTGTTTCAAGGGTGTTTGAGAAGAGTTCGCCATGCCATGCATCAGCAACACAGTAGTGCTTGTGCGATGCTTTTCTATTATGACGTAATATTCAGTCAGGTAACTCTTTACCTACCAAATAAAATTTTCACACGTTTTCACAATAAAGCTCCCGGATATTTTCAGGTTTCACCAAGGTTTCCTTCCTCTCCAGGCTTGCTAAATTCAGTTATAGACTTGGTGTCATGGTGTTATGTGTATATGAGGAATCCCTAAATATTTCTAACTACACCTTTTAGGAAGAAATAAGGAAATGGAAATGATGAAATCATATTTATTTAAAGTTTTAAAAGAAAAGGTGAAATTTCAAAAGTCTTAAAGAACATTTTTTGTGAAACAAAGAAATGCAAAACAATTCTGGCCTTAAAAGTTTTATGCCATTCAACCACTAATAACTTGACTGATTGCAATTTCACTTTGACAATCAACACATCACTTTTATATACTGGACATGAAAAAATTTGACTGTCACATAAAAATCACTTTATACAATAAATTTGTAAACATCATCCACCAGCCTAACCGTGATTTGTATAAACTGGCTGGCAGCCCAAGCTTTGTGTTAAGAATTCTTGGCTGCTTTATTTATACTTAACAAAACAGTCTACTTAGAAACTAAAGACCAATTAAATCTACATAACCAACATTAATGTTGTGTTTAAGGGTAGTTAAATTAAAGGGGAAATAAATTACAGAGCTCCAGGTCAGCTCAAGCCTGCAGCACTCGGTTAGGTTAGGTTACGATGCTTCTCGGTATTTTACTGTATATTGTACAGTTCTTAATGCCCGAGTAGGTAGCCTATACAGCCTGTTAGTCAGGTTGAATAGAGTTTAAATTTGCTCACTTGGAAATTTAAATGTCCCCTGCTATGGAAGCTTAATGTGACTTTGTCATATTCTCATTCTTTAACATCTGTTTGTCGGCTGTTATGGTTTAAGCCTATCCATGAGAACTATGGATTTTGATGACTGATTATCTTGTGATTTATACATCTTTTACCATTCTCTTGTTAGTGTAATTCACTGATTATCACTTTTACCTCCACCCAAAACCCACGTTTAACACTGGAGTCACTCCTCCCCCTAAAATTGTTGAATAGCCTATAGGATAAGGGGCCCAGTCAGGAAAGGGAAAAGTGAAGTGTGGCTTATAGAACAATAGTTGAAAATGCATGAAAACCAACAACAATGGTACAAACTGCATAAAAATCACGTTTAGCGAGAAACTAAAACTTAGTGAGAAGTTAAAATTAGCACCTCCCTTCCCTCTCAAGCCAACCTCTTGCCTAATGCCTAAGTTAAGCCTCACCAGATTAAATTTAGGCCTACCTGGCCCCACATACAGGGTAGCTTATTTCAACAGCTTACTCCTTGTAATAATATTTCATAAATTTAGACCTGGTGCATACGCTAAAATAGTTTTAACTTTAGCTAGCTACCATAATTTGGACGAGAGGCCAAACCAGTTTATGGATAACCACCTTGTACACTCCATTGTCGTCTCGAGGAAGTTTTCTTTCCCGTATCTAAAGGTATTGTCGGCTCCGCAGGTAATGTAGCAGACATGATGTCCTCTTTCCTCACGGCTACTACCAAATTCTCACTAAATTAAAAAGGCACAAGGTCAATCAACCTGCTGTCACTAGTTGAATTAACTGTCTAACCCGCTCCTCCCGAAAAGGTAAACAAAGGTGAGTGGGCACCCCTTACTTTTGGTAAAGTTGCTAAAGAGCAATTACAAATTAATTATTGCAATTACAACCGCTGCCATTTTTACCTTTAACCTGACACAGAACAATCATGAGTACCGTGAGTATTACCTGCAACCCAAAAGTGCAGATTTCTTTTGACAATTACGGCTTACGTTCATCTGATCCCTGTTTCATGCGGAAATTTGACTCCAATTTCCCATCTCATGGTTTAGCTCAATTTACCGCAAGTCTCTCTCAGATGTCGTTTGCAAGAAATTTCTCAAACTTAATCACACTAGTTTCGTGTTTCATTGTGGATATCAATGTTCTGGACAATAAAAGTACAATATGAGTAAAACTGGTAACATTTCTCGTTATGCGTGGGAGGGGCAGCTTTCAAGTTGACTCCTGCAGGTGCGGCCTACCATCAAATGAATCATCGCATATGTGTTTTGTTGCGATGATGACATTAAAACGAAACATCCTAATATTAGTTATACTAAACTGGAAAGGAACTACAACTTGGTCTACGATTTTATTTATTCTGAAATCTCAGATCAATATAAACGCTTCATATTACAGCTATGAGAAAAGATGCCTGCTTATCAGCAAGGCTATTGTCCTTGTACACTTGACTACAAGGATTCCTTTAGTGTGCTTCCTGAAATGGTCACCAGAGATACATTGTAATTCGAAACCCGCAGCATGAGGACATCATGAACCGTGATTGTCGGTAATTGTAAACTTTCCACCATCCTCAGTGTAGTATACTCAACTTTAGTGTTGTAAATATTCTTGTGGAACCTCATAGACTGAAGGGAGGTAGGGTTGCTATTTCTTTATGCTTTCCTAGAACTTTAAACTTTTTTTAAACAGCCTTGTTTCTTTTATTGTTTTTTTTTTTCTTTTCCAAGACTGTATCGTACCAGCTCAATGGTCAATGGAGTTAACGATATTCATGACAGTATGAGACTGGCACCCGAGTGATTGTATGACAAGATTTTACAGAAATAAAATGGCTATAAGTAAAGAAAAAAAAAAAACAGAGCAAACAAGATGTTTGAATACAAGTAACATTTAAAATATTAGTATTAATTATAGATACCTATAACAAAACTGCATACGTATTTCATTAAATATACAATTAATAAAATTTTATTACTCTATACATATTAACATCAAGCACGTTTCAACATAACTTTCTCTGTTCTCATCTGACCTACCTGTACTATGACATCTCTTTTCTTTGTTATTATGTTACGTTTCGGCCTTTCATGTTACAGTACATCAAGAGAGAGAGAGAGAGAGAGAGAGAGAGAGAGAGAGAGAGAGAGAGAGAGAGAGAGAGAGAGAGAGAGAGAGAGAGATTTATCAGAAAAAAACTTTAGCATATTCTCTCTATGATATGTCAATTCAGTTTTCTTAATCCTTTTTAAAAGTAAATCAGAGCATAAAGGCTACTGAGAGTTTATGGCTAATGTAGTACAGATATGATATTTATATTGGGAGAAGGAAAAAATGGTTCTAATGACCACGATGTAATTTCGAAGAATTGTTGTACATCAATCTATGTGACGTTCTCATCAAGCGACATTTATACATGTCAATACCTTCAAATGCCCACCAGTATCCCTAGAAACATCGACAAAATCCAAAGAAAATAGGAGAATTTATAAATGGCAGCAAAAAAGAATTAGACAATATTAATAGCGTTCAAAATAGGCTACTATTTACTCTTTAGCCCAAAGGTGACCGTAATTTTGAAAATTCTGAACCTTCAACGAGACGTTATGATGCCAAAGAGATAAGGCTGAATTATTATTTTATATTCTGTCTTTCTAAGGTTTATGTAGAGAATAAGTTAAAAATTATTAAAATGATTTGCAAGAACTATATTAAGCTACGGGGAACGAAGAAGTACAGGCAAAGTGAAACAAGACGGTAGGACGTTATAGAGGGAATGTATACTTATACTACTACTACTATAGAAAACCTACTTTGCAAAATCAGATTTATATCAGAAAAAGCCTTAAAGTTACGTTAATCTTCACGTCATATCAAATGTCCTTGGAGACCCAAATGAAGGTAAGTGATATAGGTTAAAATTGATCATAGCGTGAACGGTAATTATTCACTACAGTTTCTGGAGTAGTAATTACTATGATAGGCCTAGTTGAATTTGTAGCCAAGTATATGAATTACGCCTTTGTTGCTTAATCTGCTTGGTTATGTTTTACGAATGTCTGGTGATTATTTTTGTTGTAAACTGTTCCTTTTCAAGATATACGTTTAATGATTAATTATATTTGGAAAGACTGAGACCGAGTGCTTTCTTTTATGTGATAACCCAGGCCAGGCCTGGGCAGGAAATGACGGCAAAACCGCAGACTACCAGAATGGCTCCCCTAGTCCGATAATTACCAGTTTCCGTGCAAAATTGGCGCTGTGTTTAGTTTCAGCCCATTGGAGGTAAATGTAAAAACAAACAAAGGACTGTAAATATCATAAACAGAAACAAAAGACATAAGCATAAATAGGCTAAAAGGCGGCAAATATTCTGGTCGGCAGTAAAACTGCAGACTACCACCATGCCTCTTTGGTGCAGTAATTGTCAGGTTACATGCCAAATGGGCGCCATGTTTAGTATATACCAGCCCCTTGGGGAAAATGTAAAAACATATACAAAAGGTGGTAAATAGCCTAGCCTAGGCATATTCTGTTCATTGTCTGTCGGGAATCTGGCCATGTCAGTAGGTCCTAGTCTGCAGTTTTTTTTGAAATGCTTAAATCTCAATGTAATTGTTGAAAAAATACCAAATCATGGCTTTCAACAGTGAAAAAATACAAAAGCATAAGTCAGGAACATATAGCCTAGTAGGGACAGTTACAGATATGCATCCTAACCTAACCTAACCCTGGGTGATGGGTCATTAGGCCTAGCCTATTTAGATGGGGTAGGGAGACAAACCTAACTTAGAATGCTGTGAAAGTCTCCCATGGACCTTCCATGGTAACTTGACTTAGGATGACATAAATCATTAAATTCAGATATAGAAATTCACCTTGCCCAAGATTTCGATGCCAGGCCATAACTGCCAAGGGGGTCAATCCTCTCCCTCAAAACATTATATAGGCTATATCATATCATAAATATTTCTTACTTTAGTGTTGGTAGGTATGTAGCCAGAGGGCACAGTTTTCATTTGTCCCATTCTCACATTGTTATTGACTCTTTTAGCCAGATTGTTATTGATCCTTTCATTGCAGTTCTTGTACAACATGAAAAATGGCATTAATATTAGAGCTTTTGAAATGATCAGTGTTAAAGTGATCTGCACTAATTAGGAGCTTAGTGTTCCATGTGAAGACAAACTATAGGGAAATATTGATATATTTTGTTATTTGGTATGCTCATAGGTAGTTGATTGCAGAAAGGCAAGAAACCAATCAGCTATATTTTCATAATTAAAAATGTTGAGTATCACAGGCTATCAAATGTTTTATATTAATCTTTTATGGTCTGGCAGTTTATGATAAGCTTCATGTTATTTAGTAAAGAGACATGTCATTTGGAAGTGTAAGGTTAAGTGTAAACTTTTGTTGCCATCTGAGTGCTGTGAAAATACAAAAAAATTTTGTTTATGTTAAGCTGAGATGTGAGCATGATACTTTTATTCCTCTCAGGAAAGGCATCCACATCTGAAGAAATTCACTGGGGTCGACAACAAGTTTTATCTCTAATAAGTACCGTTGAAGAATTTTTTGAAGACTTTTATGATGGAACAAAGAAGAAAAAATCAATCTGGGAAGCAGTTGCACAGAAAATGCATGAAGAAGGTCATAGATTTACAGGGGTTGAATGTGACAAGAAGTGGAGAAATCTAAAAGTAAGATACAGTGCCTTGTTTGATGCTGGTATTGCATAAAGAATGATGTGTAATTTGCCCCACACTTAATTGTTTTCCTCATAACTTACATTTTTATTCTTCTCAGCTTTCTTGTTTTTGTATTTCCTGGCATTTTGTATGGGCTTCCCCATGTATGCTGGTTTATGTTTTGGATTATTTAACTTGCTGTATGGGATCTTGATATTTTTTGTGATGAAGTATCATCAGTGTATGTACTTTTGTTTAGTTAATTGTTCCCTTTTTTTGTAATCATAAATATCATACATCATAGCCATTATTCCTTTGATACTCTGTAGACATTTGTTGTAATGAAATGAAAAGGGATGTATGTACTTTATTCAACCATTCAAGGCTTTGTGGCAGACTTTCTTAACCTTCAGTGTCCTGAAAATCATGTTTTTGCAATTAAGTCCAAGGATTCTGTACTCCAGGGTTTGAGTAGTTTGCTTTACTGCTACCAGGGCATTGCATATGCATTGTTTACTTTAGAGCAAAGCTTCATATTTATCATTAGAGGAATTATAAATGTAACTGTCTGAAAATTACAAAATTTTTAGTAATTATGTTTATGAAACTCCAAATAATCCATGTTTATATTGTTACTCGTGAACTGTCAGTAACTAGGAGAAAATAAAGATTAATGCTGGAAAATGGACCAGCAAATATCAGGCTGTAAATGAGTTTTCAAATTAGGACTGGTGAGGGGTACAGAAGTTTGGGCAGCTACCAATGTCATCACTTTCTGGTGCCAGTTCCAAAAATTTCTGTTTTGTATCCCCACAAACGTTGTTAATATCATGCTTGATATGTGTATATATTCCTCTTCCTGTTTCTCTGCAGACCCTCAGCCAACTATGTGCATCACACATCATTGTTTATTACATAGTTTATTGGAGTCGTAATGTTTCTGCCATTGTTATATTCTTTAACTGTTAAACTGATAAGGGTTTTCATCAACTCACCTTAATGCTCTCTGTTTGATGTAGTAATGCCATTTGGATTAATTAATGTACCTCCAAAGAAAGATGCAAAAACTATTAACATAGAAAAAAACTTGAGTTGTTTTGAAAATCAGGAAGTGGTTGACCAATAATGATGCTGCCTAGTGTTATGGTTTTAGCGGTCAAATGATCTTTGATTTTAGGTGTGTGAAAGGGAAGCTTCTTGTCTTTAACCCTAAAGGATATTATTTAGAACAATGAGGTTATTGGAAGCCAGCACCAAGAAAACCAAGAAGATAAAGAAAAGAATCAGCCTCTTGAGGAGTTTACCAATGGTTAACTTGACAGATGTCTACTAATTGTTTATGGTATGAAGTTAAAAGCAGCAGCTAAGAAGCAAGCCATCATCTGTGATATGCCAGCATCAAGGTTTCTGATGGAAGGCTAAACTAATTTCATCATTGTCAATGGCTACCAAGTTGGAATATCCAAGCAAAGACATTAAAACCACAGATGAACATGAACTTATGCTTTACCAGGCATACATTGGATGAAAATGAATAATTTTATCTGGGCATTCCTGCAAATATGCTGATAAGCAGTTAGAAGCAGGTCATCCCCTGATAGAAGCGATGTATTGGATTGTTAGTGACCCAGAGCTATTTACAATTTAAGATACTGAAATAATTTTGTATGACTAAAAAATGTTTTTTTAGATTGCTACAAAACATTTAATTTTTTTTTTTCACTATGGCTTAAGTGTCTTTAGAATATACACTACACTACTATTTTATAATTTTTGTAGGGTATTTTTCTTTAGGGGTATGATACTTCTTTATTGCTAGTTCTTCTCTGACAAGCAAAACATGATAAAGTAACTATGCTTTCAGGCAACTTATGTCAAAGTCCTGCAGAAACAGATTCATGGGTGGCCAGGTCACCGGTTTGAATATTTTGAGGCACTGCATCATATCTTAGGCAAGGAGATTAATCCCCTTGGATTAGGAATGAAAGCATCAGTGGGCACAAAAGGCCAAATGTAAGTGCAAACCATTTTGTTTTTGTATGTTGTAGAAGTAATTTTCAAGTTGTAAGTCATGGAGACTGATTGTTTAGTTCTTTTGCTTGCATGAATTATCCAGCATTTACAGGTAATTTGTAAATAGCAAATATCCAGAAACTGTAAAATAATTAACTGCAGACCTGTAGTAGCAAAGACAGCAGTATTGTTTGCATGTACACAGGAGACAACTACCTCTGTTACCCCTAAAGGCCCTGCTCAAGGGCATATCTGGCTAGGTGAGGGTTCTTTTTCTTCATCTGGTGTGTGGCCAGGGAGCTACTGGTTGCAGTATTAGGCAGATGTAAACTGATGGAATTGGGTTAAAGAAATAACTGTAACTTCTCTGAGATGATCATCAGAATGACTGATTTAGGTACAGTAACTTTTGACATGATTACATCATCCCAGTTGGGAAGCTACTATCTGTTTTAATCACCTCACCAAAGTAGGTATACTGTATGTGTGTCTAATGGAATTATATGTTGAACACTGACATGAAAAACATAAAGAAAAAATGTTTATACATTCAGCTCATTACCTTACTTAGAGGTCCCCTCCCCCTCTCTCTTTGATTAGGTGCATATCTCTCTCTTTTCTGGAGCAAAGCTTTATCTGACAGAGGTTGGTGAGAAATGTAGGTCTGTCATTCCTGCTAGGGAAGTTTATCTCACCAATTAATGCATTGAGTCATTGTGTTCTGTAGAAAATCTGATTTATACAGGAGACACTTCAAACTACATATGCCCATATGAGGTAATGTGTTGCACACAAAACAAAAAATAATTTTAAGAGTTACCATATTTCTTATAAATGGCTAGTAATTAATTAACAAGTAATTTTTTGTAATATAAACTAACTTAGGTTTTGCTCAATGTAGATTTTTTATACAATTTTATCATTTTCATAATTTTCATCACCAGGCAACCTCAGAGCAACTTGTTATCATCACTTCATGAAAAATATGGCGGGAACTCTGAATACCAAGAAATTAATGTTGATGGTAAGGTACTCTTTAGTCACAGTCATAATTGCACTGATTCCTTTAGAAAAGTTTTTTTTTATGCATTTTCACAAACTATTTGCTAACTAGAACCTGTCTCGGTGGATTCATAGGCCTAGTTATAGGTAATACTTTGAAACAACAGTGAAAGGATCTTAATATAGTATTAAGCAATGAAAATTGTTATTCCCCAGTAATCGTGTTGATTTTTGTGCTTGATGGTCTGGGCAAGTGAAGTGAATTTTTTTTCATGTCTCATTTTAACAAAATACAGGCAGTCCCCGGTTTAACGGTTCCGCTTACGACGTTCGAGGTTACGACGCTTTTCAAATATATTCATCAGAAATTATTTCCTGGCTTACGACGATGTTCGGGTTACGACGCGTCGTGGGCGGAAGAAATATGGCCCCAAAATGGCAGAATAATCATAATTTGAAGGTTTTTTTGATGTAAAACTCAATAATAATGCAGTTTACATCGTTTTCAATGCACCCAGAGCATTAAAAGTAAGGTTTTCTTATGATTTTTGACGATTTTCGACAATGTTCCGATTATGACGATTTTTCGGTTACTGACGCGCGCAAGAACGAACCCCGTCGTAAACCGGGGACCGCTATGTTACAAACTTTTTTATACTCTTAGTAAATTACACTCTCAGTGAATCAGGCCTCTTAAAATTATTTTATATTATTTGCTGATAAATATTTTGCTAATGGCATATGTTGAATGGTGTCTATGTTTCTTTAACAGAGGGCTTCGTTTGGGTACATTCTGCCATAAATCTACTTCTTGACAACATAAAGGATTCCTTTAGAGTCATATCATCTCCAGCCACAATTCAAGAAAGATGGGAGGTCAGCATAATTGATTATTACCAAGCAGTCTTTTATAGCTCTCATGTTTTTAGCTTGCGTTGGTGATTCTCTGTATTTTAGGATTTGGTAAAATTTGTGCTTATCTCATTAGAATGTTGTTCTTTTACTTTTGAATAAATTTATTCTTTACTGATACATTGCTTTCAGAGTAATTACCTTGTATTTTAAGTAATGTTCTTACTCCTAATCTTTAGAGATTCTTATGCCGTCTTTGCTGTTCTTGTCAGGAAATTTCTGTACAAATGAATAATGGTGGTTACAATGTCGGAAGCCTGCAGTGCCAAAGAAAGTGGGAAAATATGCAAGATGGCTATTATTACCATCAAACAAAATCTCAAGCAACAGGATCTGAAACGCACTGGCCTTATTTTACCAAAGTAAAGGAAACCATGATTGTTCTGCATATTCCTGTAACTGGTGAGTATTTTTAATCCTGTGATATTTCATGTTTTTATTAACAATATTGTACAGGTATTTTAGACATTTTCTTAGTAAATTATATTTTTCACAAATTATTTTTACTCTATTCTCAAGAGGGCCTTCATTCTTCCTGATGCTGTATTGGTATTGTGACATCATCATTGTTTACATTTGCATCAGGTTTTTCTTTATGGATATAGACATCTTATGAATTCTCTTGCTCTTTTGTATATTCTGTCTAAATTCTTATATGGTACAAGTCCTGATATGAGTCCTTTCTCCACATTAGAACACCTGATCTGCTGGCATATCTTTCAAAAGCAAAATGATTTTTCTGTATTGGTCACCCACAAGATGCTGTTTTTAGAAACTGAACCTCCTTAACTTTATTGGCTGAAGTGGGAACACATTAACAGTCTTCTCTAGTTGGAGTTAACCAAAAGCATTGTTAATTCAGAGTGAGTATCATCAGTCACATTTGAACCTCCATACTAAAGGCAGTGGATGGACTACTAGTCTTACATCATGCTGGTATAAGCTGAACTAAAAATGGTCATAATGATTATCAGCTATGAAGACAATATACATATGTCAGTGCAGAGTAAGAGCTTAGCTGGCACTGGGTAGTATGTATTGAGAATAGAAGAGGGAGTCTTCCTAGATGTTGCCAAGCTAGAGTGAACCCTCGTATTCGCGGGGGATGCGTCCCACACACCCCCATGAATAGGTCAAATCCACGAATGCTTAAAACCCATCTAAAAACACTTAGAAATGCCCATTTTGATAGCTTAAACCAAGAAAAACCTTGTAAAACCCTGTAAAAATGCTTATACCTGAGTATTTTTATAGTTTTATCACAAAAAGTGCATTTATTCATGAAAATTATATGAAAATACAGTAATTAGTGAATATTTCTCAGTGAAAAATACCGCGAATGATGGCTAGATATGTTCCACAGAGAAACCCACGAATACGTGAGTCCACGAACCATGAGAACGCGAATACGGGGTGTTTACTGTACTCAGTTGGAACCATAACTTGATCCTGGATCGTGTGACTGTCTCAGCTTGTGAATTCATGTAACATGCTTCACTGGAAAACCAAACCCTCTAGAACAGTCTTGTGTTTCAGGGGCCAATGAGATGATTAAGTAAGGGGAATCATCTTTGTCCATTCGGAAGTCTTGGAAGTCACCCACAACTTTTGTCAAGTTCTGTCTTTAAAACTTAACACATAAATCCTTGGACCTCTGCTCAACTGGTCCCATCAAGTGTCAGGTTGAGTATTACTTCCTGAGGGGGACAGGGGCCCCTCGCAGTCTCCTTCCTCTGCCTCATAGTTATGCTTTATTTATGAGTATAGTTTACTGAGTTATTAGCTGATCATTATATTGAAAATGGTAAGACTCTTTCAGTTTAGCCTACACACATGAAAAAGAAAGGAATGGGGTACAAAGTATGACCTTATTTACAAGGAACCAGTCCAATTATTTCTGACTCAAAATCACTCAGCAGTTCACCCCACTAATGCCATGGTTGATTATTTGAAAAGCACATGAGGTCCCTCCCAAATATTTATTTAGGCTCATGTAAACTGATGGGATTTGTGTTAAAAAGATTATGCTTTTGAAATAATAAAAGACATTGTTTTTAATATAAACCCATTAATTTGCACAGAGGGCCCCCACTTTTCTGGTTAGCTTGGGGAAAACATTCTTACATTCCATGGTGTGTCCTCAGATTGCTGACCACACAAGTTTGGCTTATATAACCTGATTGGTTTGTATTTTAAAAATAAGTGCTCTAGAGTCGATGCAGAGAGCTCATTTTATTACACAGAGCAACTGTTTTATCTATATTAGATTATGGAAGTCAAATATATTTCTTATACTCTGCCCTGGAGTCCTTACAGATGTACTGTATTGTTATATGTCAGAATCATGTGAGGTGCAATAAATTTTCACATATGACTTGTCATGTGAAAAGTATTTTTGATGAGAGGTGCATAGCATCTAGTTTAGGCTAACAAACTTCTTGAATTAGAAATCATGAACATAAAGTATCTTCCATTACTGGAATTCTCCTCTAGTTTTGGTCAATTGTAAAGTAAGAATCTGTACTTTTACTATATCAGAAAAGCACTCATGAACTAAAAAGAAAATGCAGTTGAATAAGTAAGATATTCACTTCCAATATGTAGTTTATATAAATAACTGTAAATCTTCTAATGGGGTAGGATTTCCTGCAGTCTTCTGACAAGATTAGCCATTTTTCATTACGTCTGTTTTCACAGCAGCACTGTCAGCTGTAATATTCATGATATAAATTGTAAAAAGTATATTATAATCAAAACTCAAAATGTAGAGCATTGTAAGAATTAATACAGGCAGTCCTCGCTTATCGGCGGTGTCAGTTAATGGCGTTCTGGTTTTACGGCGCTTGGCTAATGACATCGTTAACCAGATTTTCGGTGATGGTAAGTGATTTTCAGCGTCGGTAAACAGTTTATCGGCATTGGTAAGCTGGTTATTGGCATTGGTAAGCGGTTTATCGGCATAAGTAAGCGGTTAACGGTGCGGTTTATTGATGGTTGTGACGTCATAAACACCAATTGTTACCATAATTGTCGGCGATTTTTGGTTAGCGGCCATTAACCAGGGACTGCCTGTATAGGTATTCAGTCATCTGTCCTAGAAATGCTGTAAAACAACTTGCTAAACATTAGAAGTTATATGAACAGGAATAAATGCTGAAATATGCTGGTTCCATGATTTCATGGGTATTCCAAGAAATGAGTATCCAAAGCTGGGTTAAATGATTAGAGCAAATATAACCATTCCTGTCGTATTACGCTACAGTTTGACTATATTGATTCATCGTGAATAAATGGCAGACTTCATGGAATGGAAATTTTAATAAGCTGAGAGATTAAGCCCAGTGAAAGATTATGACAGTATTTAAAAAACAGTGCTGAAGTAATTCCAGCTTGTCATCACTTGGTCATGTTCATTTAACTTATGGACAAAAGAACACCCCCAGATGGGCCACTCCCAAAATCCAGAGAAATGCAGTGCAGTTTTGATGATTAGGAATGGGTTTGCTTTGCACGGAGAAAGGCAAGAAGGTGCCTCACCAAGTGAGGATTGTCAATTGAATATGTTGTGTGTACAACAGATGGATCCAGGCAATTTTGCATAGTAGTGCAGTATCACTGCTTTGTTATTTAAGGAGCAAACAGGAATCACTTTGGAAAGTGTATGAGATGATGCTGAGGATACCTCCCTGGCAAAGGAGACAGTGCATTAGGATAACATCATTCATTATAGTTGCTCCCTGCTGATGTATGCAAATTATCTTAAGGAAAAGTTTGGTACTTGCATAATTTACTTTGTACATTAACATGGAACAAGTCCAAAAAGATGTTTTAACTTGGCTAATAATGTTCCACAGACCTGGAATTACTCAACCTCCTGAGCTGCTTTGTGTAATCATCATCAAAGGAACAGAAATTTAAGAAAATTATGGTACGTGAATCCTGGAAAACTAAAGTAAATGGATGTGAACTGCATGTTTTCAGATTCTGCAATTAAAAATTATTGCAGTCTTTACCAGTCATTACTACCAGTGCTGCTACCACTGTTTGGGAAGACTACCACAATATTTACCCATGTGATAAGTATCTCTGTGGATGTAATAATTTTCTGGAAATTAGAGGTATTTAGTGCAGGTGTTTGGAGTCTTAAATAAATAAACAGTAAATTATGTACCAATAATCATCATCTGCCACAAGAAAACTAAGCTGAACAAGAGGAATGTTATCCTGGTGGAAGAGTTGGAATGCTTTTTAGTGGATTCCTGTGTTGTTATGCTTATAGAGATTTTAATAAAAAGGTTCCCTTTTTGTTGAAGAATCATTAACTGTCACTCAGTTTCATAGCACACTTCTATTACTGCTCGTTTTCGCAATGACATACTGTTTTGTTAAACGATTTAATCTTTGGTTATATTAGGATTGATATAGAAAGTACAGGTTTCGATAAGGTCCTTATCAGCTGAAGATACAGTCACCATATCTCAAAATGTTAGGATTGATATAGAAAGTACAGGTTTGGTAAGGTCCTTATCAGCTGAAGATACAGTCACCATATCTCAAAAAGCACACAGAATTATTGTATAATATATTATAACGATCAGTTCTTTTGATATTTTGGAGCAAATTAAGTACTGTAATATGAAAAGGAAGGTTTTAATAAAATATGTAAAATTCAGAAGTAACATTCATCATAGGTCACCATTGCAAGGACATTTTGAATACAGTGAGAAGTCTTGTGAAAATTGAAAAAGTAGAGATGAAAATTAATTTTATACCTTTAGAGTTGAGGGCTGACGGATTGACAACTATGGTTGCTCACCTGTGTCACCTATGGTCCCATGATGACAGGTAGAGAGTCCAATAGAAACCGGTTAGCAATTTATTAGTTAGTCAAAACAGACTATCCTCTGGTGTGGCTAATATGAAAAACTTAAATGAGAAAAGACAACTCATTATAGTGATGTGTTTACTCGATTAATCAGAGTGGTAATACTTAAACTATATAGCTGAACGGAAATTTTAACGGGTTATATTAATTATGATAAAATTTTCAGTTCAAGTAGATGTCGAAACAAATGGAAGTTATGCTGGAAGAAAGCTAATGAGGAGTCAAGGCGTAAAGAGAATCATTTCAAGAAAGAAACCTGTGGATAGAAAATACCATAATATCCCAACTAAGAGTATTCTGAGTCGCATACATCAGCTGGAGTCACATGCCAACATCAATCGTCGTTTGGAGTATGTTGAAGAAAGGGTGGAAGAGATGCAGCATAGCCTTGAAACTTTCCGACAAACCAACAGTATTCTTTCTCAAATTGTATCAGAGCTGAGGAGAATTAATCAAATGATTGAAAATGAGAATGACTACAGATATAGAAATCCTCACAAGCAGCAACAACAAGTACCCAGATCAGGAAGTCCAAATCAGGAAATCATAATAGTTGAAGGTATATCAGAGCAGATCTGATTGATTTAACAGTTAAGGTTAGTGATATGGAAGGTAAACACAAAGTACAATTAAAATTTTGATATAGAGATGCAGGATCAGAAACCATTTCAATTTATACATTGGGGTACAAATCAAGATTATGACTGTAAACCTCCTTGTCTTGTGTTTCTGTTCTTTCATACTATTAATATTCTATTACAGTAGCACACCTGTATGGTATTAATGTCTTAGATTTTTATGGTACAGTGGTTTTACTTTTACAGTAATACTAAAAGGGAACAACGGTTTCTTGTACCACTACACTAAAGTACTTTAATGTAGTGGTGGGACTGTTATGTTCATGAATACCAGTTCTTTATTTTACAATTTTATTATTGCTGGTCAGTGTGGGAGACCTAACCCAAATCCATCTTTAGGCAAGAGAAGTAATGATTTGAAAATATCATTACCAAAGGCAAGTCATCTTTCACTTGCTAAAACAGTTCTTCCTTCTCCTTGATCTCTAGGTTATTGTTACTAAGTGCAGTGACCATTGTATGATGTGTCAAATTTTTGTTAAGTGATTGTTGTGGTATTGTACTCTGCAAATTTTTGTTATAAGGTTTTTTTTATATTTCTGTAGTATGGTTGTTACTTTTAGCGATAGATTTTTTCAAAGCACACAGTACTTCCCCATATACCTGAAATCAAAATATACAGTTGCAATTTTGAACAATTTGAAGGTACTAAACCAAAAAATAAAAATATTTAAAATCCTTAAAATTCAGTTTTGAATTTCTTATTTTCATACCCCCTTAGGTAGCATGATGAATCATTCCTTTGTCAGGTTGCAGAGGAAGAATTTCTCATGTTCCCTTGGGTAGTCTTGAAGACCCTAACTAATAAATCTGTTGAATAATGAAACAAAGAAATGGAAAATTAAACCTCATGGAAATTATTT
The DNA here is from genome assembly GCF_040412425.1 of Macrobrachium rosenbergii. Classification (NCBI taxonomy): domain Eukaryota; kingdom Metazoa; phylum Arthropoda; class Malacostraca; order Decapoda; family Palaemonidae; genus Macrobrachium; species Macrobrachium rosenbergii. Next base: position 38,125,480 of record NC_089754.1, on the reverse strand, counting down.
CTATCTGTGATTCAAAGTTACTAAAATATTTTACTTTTTTGTCATAATCTTGTACAGGTATAGTATTTCCTTACCAAAGAGAGTAAATTGAAATGGTATGAAGAAATTAATAAACATAAATTTGTAAATATGAGAGTGTGTGTGTAGGATGAATTGACACAGTGGTGGTGTTATTGACAATGAACGTAGAATAGTAAATGAAGATACAGTAATGAGCATAGATCAAACAAGCGATAAATGATAGATGTTGTTGTTGTCACTTCTGCATTTTGTCATCATTGCCATCAATTCATATCACAAGAACAAAAAAGAAGGATGGTGAGTATCTCAGTGTTCCTTTTTTCCTTACTTTTTAGAGTGTGTATTTAACATACAGGATGTATGATTTTTGTGTAACAGTACAGTACTTTACTGTTTATCTATTTTATATATCATCTTAGCTGATGTTTTATTGAGTATAATTTTTTATATAAAGGGGTATCATTGATATAAATTTACATCTAAAGCATTATATAAAGTTTATGTAGAATGATCTTACCTGATGTTAAAGTTAGCTTATGTCTTCGTGCCGTTAGATGCGATTGGCATTCAAAGTAAACATAAGAATAATGCTTGATTGACCTGCAAGGACTGTCTCTGGAATCACGTTTCCCACCAGGTGGCGTTGGAATGTTGACGTTCGTTAGAATTCTTCATGCAGTTTCCTTGTGCTTATAGTGGGAATTGGTGTTACCAATTTTGATTATTTCTGGCGGATTTTCTCCGATTCAATATTGTGTTTGTTTTCTGTTTTTGCATTATGTTATCTACAGTAAGCAGAGATAAAAGCATTAGGCTGTATAGGAATGAGTTTTGTGTAAACCAAATGTTACGATTGTGCATGATGGTCCGACTGTGTGTGTTAACCTACCTAACTACCTGTAGAGAGACATGCTTTTTTCTTCTCATTGTGAAGAAAGTAAGGAGTGGTCTCATGAGAATGAATAATTTTGTGAAGTATTGGAAGATGTGAGAGACTGATGGATTACAAAGACAATCTGTTAGGGCTGGCCATAAGCCTGTTAAATCTTTTCCTTCTTCTGGTGTTGCTCCTCCTACTCATGTATTGCCTGATAGGTTGCTTCCTCTCTCACTCCCTCTGCTCTGTCTTCTTATGCTCCTTATGAGTCCAGGAGAAAAATTATGAGTTAATTGAGGAATATTCTTCTTTTACTGGTTAGACATTTGACTACAGGCGGTCCCCGGTTTACGACGGGGTTCCGTTCTTGCGCCAAGGTCAGTAACCGGTAAATCGTTGTAAGCCGGAAAATCGTTGAAAATCGTCAAAAATCATAAGAAAACCTTACTTTAATGCTCTGGGTGCATTGAAAACGATGTAAACTGCATTATTATTGAGTTTTACATCAAAAACCTTCAAATTATGATTATTCTGCCGTTTTGGGCCATATTTCTTCCGTGGATCGGCAATAACCCCGAACATGCGTCGTAAGCCGGGAAATAATTTCTGATGAATATATTTGAAAAGCGTCAGAACCTCGAACGTCAGAAGCCGGAACCGTCGTGAAACCGGGGACTGCCTGTATATATATAATGGGTGATGCCCCCATAATGATCAACCTTTTTCGGTTTCCCCTGCAAGAGAGAAGGTGTCAGAGCCTTCGTCTGTCTGTAGCCCACACTATGGACTGCCCTGCGTCAATTGGTCTTCTCCATTGACAGAGAAGCGAGGTGCGTTGGGGCCAAAGTCTGTGCCCTTCACCACCTCTGTCTCAACTATCTTCTGGTATTAGGTAGAGTTTAGTGCTCACGTTTAATGGCTCTTGTTATCCTTTCTTTGAGAGCGTGATAGTGATGTGTTTGAACTTGTGGAGCTCCACTTGAGGATAAGGAGAAACTTGTGGGAAGGACCTCGCAAAGGTACATCTAAGGAATTTGTTGACCCTTCTTCAGTAGTAGAAGTAGATTCTCGAAGACCAGAACCTGACACATGATCTTCTCTGGAACAGCCAGGCAACCTTCCTTCAGTATGACAAGATACTGGATTGGCGATATTCCTCAAGCTGTTGTTTCTGTTAATATTGGCATCCAAAGAATGGTGAAAAATGAGACTGAACATCAATTACTTGGCTCTCCACTTGAGCATGAGAAGTAGAAGGGACTGGAGATTCTCTCTCTCTCGCTCTCTCAAGAGAACAGTTAAGGTTAAACTGCAACATAGGAGCCTGATCATCTCTTCCCACTGCAAAGGGTGAAGTTTGAGGGAGTGTCTGTTTGTCCTTTTGACAGGAACTTCTCATGCACTGGATACTAGCTGTAGTGCTTACCCCCATTTCCCTGAAGTTCCCTCAAGGAGAGTGGTGGAGAGGAGGTGACAAGCCTTTCTCTGTACTGTCTGGAGACCGTGCAAGTGGAGAGAGAGAATGCGCGCGAGACAAGGAATGAGTTCTGTGTCCATGGAGCATATACGAGAATGATATCTATATGATGATTAGTGTCTCTAAGATCTTGTACCAAAGCTACGCTCCCTAGATTAAGATGGTCATTTAGACTTCCTGTGAGAGCATTTACATTACCCCTCCTCCTCTTCTGTCTGTGTGAGGAACAAGAGTGTTGTGAAGAGGAGGAAGACGACGATGAAGTAGAGGAGGAGGAGGAGACAACTTTGTTTTCCTTTTATCACAAAGTATGCTATTTGTCCAATGACCAGAACTCAGAGAAAAGTACCAAGGGTGTAGGCTTGTTTGGAGGAAGATCAACGGGAAGGAAAAATTTCAAGTGATTGTTTATGTCATCTAGTCACAGTTGGTGTTGTGAGAGGCATGGGTTCAGTGGATGCAGTATCATCAACTGGAACTACCAATCAGACAATTTGGAAAATGAGAGTTCTTGTTATCCACCAAACTATCAAGAAATGGGGGGAAAGGATGGGATACATGGAACATTAAGTTTAGGCCAAATTTTTGTAAGATACTTGTAGGCTGACAATTTGTCACTATTATCAGTAGGGGAAGATGCCACAGTGGGGATATCAGCCCCAGAAGAGGCTACACTATCAGATAAAGAATAACATGATTTTTTGAATGGGGGAGAGATAAACATTGTCTTGCAAGAAGCACTCTTATTTTTCCATCTCTGTCAACATTTATGATATCCTTCTCTCCTAATTATCTTCACACCGAGAAGTTGTTCGGGAGGGGGAATCAAACAGTTGTTACCCCGTTGAGGGGGTAGTGCCGTCAGTGCACCTCACGCAGTGCACTGTAGGCGTTACTATTCCATTTTCACTTGTCACAAGACAAATTCTTTGGTCAAGCCCTGTGAAAATCTAACAGTGTGACTCCATGGTCTAGGTAACTACTTCATAATATTGTACTAACAGTCCATACTTCAGTTGCCATATAAAAGAAAATGCCTCCAGCATCATTGAGATGTGATGTTCTGGCTGGTTTCCTATTCATACTGTGAACACATATGAATAGGAGTTTGTCCTCAGTGACTTTGTTGTACATCATGGTGGTCTTCCAAGGAGCAAAGAACAATGAACTCTGTCCTTCCTTGAAAACAATATCCTTCTTTTGATTCAAAATAAAGTCGTCAGTTAGGCATACCTTTCCACAAGGTCCAGTTTCACTCCAACAGCCAAATTTTTATGCACCGTCTTTGGTTTAGCAGCCATGCCACAGCCACTTGCAGCATCCTTGGATAACATTTTTTCAACAAGTATCATCATCATTGCATTGCCTTGAACACAATCACACAGTTGCATTGATTCAGTTAAAAATCAGTGAAACTGTTCTGTATTTACTTTTAAATTAACAAAAAATTTAATCATCCAAAGATCTTCGGCAGTAGCTCAACATATGAGTGCTGAAAGAGAATGTAGTAAGGGTATCCTCACTATGATAGCTCAAGTGTGATTTGATGCACTTGCCAAGTATGATGCACACAAATTGTGTATAAATGATATTCTGCACATAGCTTGGCATCCTTCTCAGTGGAGCAACACTTCCTACATAGCAAACATTTTAAAAAAAGCAGTTGATTGTTGAATAACATTGTAAATTTCATAACAAAGAAAATGAATTAGTCATAATGAGCAAATATCATGAACGTTGAAATCACATATCAAATGACCATATAGCTAGGGTGAGTGTAAAGTTATCCATTTTGTTATACATGTTACTATACAGTACTTAACTTTTGGGTGTCAGTGAATGTTCTTATCAAGTGCATTATGAAATTATTTTCCTTTCATGGAAGAAAATTAAAGAATCTTAAACAAAGAAATTTTCTATTCAGGACAAACTTTCTCTTTTTTGGTACAATATGAGAACCACATCTTTTAACAGAAAAGTTCACAGACTAGCTCTGTAAAATACCTATTGATACAATGCTAAACTCAGAATTACAAGAAAAATTATATTTTTACAATATGACACGAGATCAGTATTAATTACATGACCTTTATACAAACATTCAACACTAACATATGATATAATGGATAAACCTATTTTCATGTAATGATTCTATAACAAAGTTCTTAATTACAGTAAAGTACCTTTAAATTTACCCTTTATGTCTGTAAGTGTACTCAAACCTGCAAGCTATTTTTATAAACAATATTGATTAATCATGACTGTAGTGTATATGAATAATCAACATATTTTTTGTTTTTAATTTTATACTGGCAACCATTAGATGTACTACTGTTACTAAAGAAGTGCCAAAACTTGTCTAGTTCATTTAAATAGCGATGAATGTGCAACAAATTTTTCAAACAACATTACAAAATCTAAATTTTACAGGAATACACTTAGATAAAAGACAGTCACAAGAAAAGAATTGTGTGTGTCTATGATGTACCTAGATAAAATAAAAGGACATGCTTTTGGAAATGTCTACCACAGTAAGACCACAGATCACAATAAAAAATTCTAGCTAAAAGCAATTACAATATTAAGGGAATATCAATTTGCTCTAAAGAACTGTTTGAAAATTTGACAATGGCATTGTAATAAAGGTGGCTTCATTTATATTGCGTACAATAATAAAATGATGACTTGGTTCTTATATAATGCTTCCCTTGTGAAGAGAAACTGAACTTAACCGGATTGTTTAAACAAGATACTGATCACCAATTTTAAAGGTTAACAATGCAAATGGAGGAAAAATATGTAGTATGGTTATTATTTGTTAAAAATTAGCATGAAATAAAAAAAAAAGTTTGTGTAATTCTATTAGTAAAAAAGTACTTATGATTATTTATGAAACATATCAGAGCACAACTCTTAGAACAAGTCGAATTTTGTTTATGAAAGTTTAAGAAGGTTGTCTAGTAACAATGTTGTTACATCACTTCCTAATCACAGAGTGACAGTATTAGCTCTTTCCTTGTAGCCTCTTATTACTTCTAGTAATCTTTCTGTGGTGAACTTGGAGTAAACCTAGAAAATCTCTGGTGTTCATTCTTCCTATGCATAGTATATAAACGTATTGGACATTTTGCTTTATCAGCCTCTGGAAATTGGGTAATGGCAGGCATATTCCCTACAAGGCTACCTTACAATGATAATATGTCCGACTTGTCCAAGGAGCAGATAAAAGTACTGAAAACAACTGACAATGCTTGTAGTGCTTGAAGAATGGTTATTTTGTAAGCAATGTTATATAAAACTTTAAACAAGAACTGAACCTGAATAATGGGTAAATGTATTCTAAAAGTTATCATGACTATTAATAATACAAAGTAGCCTTTCTAATGACTGGCTACAGATACACCTACAACTGCTCCATTTTGTTAGCCTTAATACTGCATTATTCATTTTTAACTTTCTCAGAAAATGCAATTAAAAAACAGATGGGTTCACTGTACATTAGGTAGCTTCTACCTGTATAAATTACAATACTATCAAAAGATTTCTAGAAATATTTAGAGACCCCAAACAAAATTTCACAACTGCTGTACTACATTACAGTAAAACAAATGTGCTCACATAAAATAACAATATAAGGGTAAAGAGTACCACAACATTAGATAAAGATGGATATCCAGCAAACGTAAAGCTTCCTTCTTATTAACTGTAAACCATGTATTGCTTGCATTCATAAAGACCTGTTTTCATCTGTGTTTAGCATTCTATGTAGTATGTTCCCGGTGGCCTATCCTTTTGCAAAATAAAGGCATTTTACTGTAATTTATATCTTAACATTTCAGTAGTCTCCTCAAAAGTTCTCAAACCTCAATAAAATATACGCATCTCGCTGATAAATTTTCTTTTCTTAAAATAGTTTTTCTTATAAAGATTCTGTACTATACACAATATTCAATACAAAATATATCCCTATATTATATTTTCCTTCACTTTTCACTTGGAGAAGTATGCCTTTGGTATAATCTTGCTGTGGCTCAAATATTCCTTTACAGAAAACTGATATACATTAGTAATGGAAATATATACAAAAGAAAGCAAATTTAGTAGTTAAATTATATATCAACTACATGTCTGTAATAATGGTATTCTGCTGAATCATTTAGTTTGTGTCAGTGTTACTTAGCAAATGTAATTAATGTACAATATTGAAAACAGATAAGGGTTTATAGAACTTATAAAAATTAAACTCAGGCATAAGAAATTGATCATCACAACTCGAATCATTCCAATTCACAGAGCTTTTGTTTGATAATTGTAATTCAGGGAAACATTGAAGACTAGACAATAACTCAGTCTGCAATAAGCAATGCTCTTCATAAGGTAAAGATAATGGTATACAGGATGAACACTTTTCATTTTTTATCTTTGTTGTGAATGAAGATGGAGTGAGTTTTTCTAATCTATTGTTAAGTAGAGAATAATCAACATAACCTACCTTTACACTTTGAAACACTGGATCAGCAAAGTTACTTGTAATACAATGCTGAACATAATTACTGGAAGGCTCATCTCTAACTGTATATTTTATACAATTCCCTCGAAATGCATTATCACTATATCTATTTTTAATTCTGAAATTCATAGGCAGGTAGCTGCCCATTGGGCAACTTTCATGATTGTTTATAAAGTCCTCAGGCTCATTTTCTGTTAAATGCCCTTCACTACAGTCACATTCATATGCAGAACATTTTGATGCTTCCTCTTGAGACCATCTTTTTCTACTAGCATATCTAAACAGTGTTAAAAGATCTTCATCCTCTTTATGTGGACTGTCATTATCTCTCTCACAACAAATGATCTTACATTCTGCTTTGCTGAAAGAACTGTCCAGTAAACACTCATGGTCTTCCAAGGTTGAGCAGCCCCTTCTTAGGACTAGTTCCTGATCCGCCCTCCTCATCGCCAAAAAGCCGACGGAAGCTGTGATAAGAAAAACAATTGATTTCTGACAAAAAGATTTCATTACAAGTGACTGGTTTATTAATAATTCTCATATGATATTCTAGGATTAAGGTGCAGAGTGAAACCCTGAAACTGCTAAAGAAAACAGGAATGTATAATGTTACAGCACATTATAAAATTACTAATAAAAAATCTAAATTTATCTCCAAATTACTTATAGTGCAAGCTACACACGTTCAATGTATGTCACTGGGTCGGAGAAAACCACCTTATAGTAAAGAATAGTTTTCCACATACTGTATTATGAAACAGTACAAGAAAATTCAGAAAATTCAATTATATGCAATGAGTTCCAATTATAAATATAATTTATACAGAACAAAAATATATATATATATTATATATAGAAAAGATAAATATATATTTATTATATATATATATATATATATATATATATATATATATATATATATATATATATTTATTATATATATATATATATATTTATTATATATATCATATCTTTATATATCTGACAATATATATATATATATATATATATATATAAAGCTTCTCTTTTATATCTGACAATCCTACTTAAAGTTCTAGTGTTGTATTCAAAACTAAACTATCAAAAAGCAGTGTCAACCTGTAACCTGTGCATTACTCAAAATTCATTATGTACCGTATTTGCCAACATATGCACTTTTTTTTCTAAAAGTACAAGTTCTACAGCTTGAGCACCTGGTTTCGGTGACAATTAACAAATCCAACCCTCAGTCATAAACAAACTACTGTCTTAAGAGCTAAATTATACTCAACAGTGGAATGTATTACCATGCAATTTGGAACATTCTATTTCCCGCTATGCAGATA